>NC_090654.1:3427737-3575273 GCF_040937935.1 Hyperolius riggenbachi | reverse complement strand
CACACACACTGTACACACTGTACACACACACTGTACACACTGTACACACACATACACACATACACACTGTACACTACACTACACACTGTACACTACACACACACACACACACACACACTGTACACTACACACACTGTACACTACACACACACACACACACACACACACACACTGTACACACACTGTACACACACTGTACACTACACACACACATACACACACTGTACACACACATACACACACTGTACACACACACTGTACACACACTGTACACACACACACACACACACACACACACACACACACACACACTGTACACACACTGTACACACACACACACACACACACACACACACACACACACTGTACACACACTGTACACACACACACACACACACACACACACACACACACACACTGTACACACACTGTACACACACATACACACACTGTACACACACACTGTACACACACTGTACACACACACACACACACACACACACACACACACACACTGTACACACACACACACACACACACACACACACACACACACACACACACACACTGTACACACACTGTACACTACACACACTGTACACTACACACACACACACACTGTACACTACACACATATACACACACTACAGGGTGTATACCATGCAATGTATAAGTGACCTAGCGTATAAAGCAGACACTATACAGGCAGGACAATATTAAGACATTACAGGGTGTATATCATGCAAGTTATAAGTGACCTGTACAGGCAGGATACACAGTACAGTACAATATATACACATGATGTATCACAACTCACACTCTGCAGGAAGGAGTCCCCACGTGATTACAGCTATGCCCCGCCCACACACGTGACGAGGGAGAGGTGGGCCAGATTATATCCCGTCTATACGCATGCGTAGAATTTTCTGCGCAGAAGGCTAAGATGCGCGCATGCGCCGTGCTTTAAAAATATATGCGCGCATGCGCAGTGACGTCACAGCGATGGGCGGGAGGAAGCGCTGTGCGGCGGTCTGATAGCTGGGAGATGCAGCTCCTCAGTATCGGAGGAACCCTCAGAGCTGCTGTAATGTAACTCTTCCCCGCCCACTGCTGCCTACGTCACAGGGCATCTCGGGCATGCGCAGTGCGTTCTCATCTCACCTCTACATTATGTACACCCCCACATTAAGGAACCCTCTTCCCCCGAACCAGTGTGACTTGTGGGGTGCATGCACTGTGTCACAGGGGGAGCTGGGGGGAGGAGCCGGCCTGCACACACCTCCCAGCCTTTTAGTGAGATAAGCAAGAGGGACACTTTTAAGATATTCAGGGCCGCCATCAGAATTTTCTGGGTCCCATACTTGGCAAACCTACAGGGCCCCCCCCTCACGCCAAATAATATGATAGGTAGATTGTGTGGGGGCGGAGCCACGGTATGTGGGGTAGAGTCAAAGCAACTTGCCTGTCGCCCATAACTCCCTCCCCCTGCATTGATGTGTGTTCACCAATCACGCAGCAGGGAAGAGGGAGATGACCACACAACTCCTTTTATGCCACGGTAGAATTGCCAGCAGAGGCTCGAGTGGCACTGCCACTGTTTGGGCCCCATACTACTGTCCCTCTTGTACCCCCCTGATGGCTGCCCCGAAGATATTCATGCCACACCTCTAACCGCGCCCTTGACGCACCTCTAACCACACCCTTGACACACCTCTAACCACGCCCATGCCACACCTCTAATCACACCTCTAACCACGCCCATGCCACACCTCTAACTACACCCATGCCACACCTCTAACCATGCCAACACCCTCTAACCACGCCCATGCCACCCCTTTAACCGCACCCATGACACACCTCTAACTGCACCCATGCCATGCCACACATTTAACCGCAGCCATGCCACTAGTGATGGGTCGTTCGCAAACGAGTGGGCTCTAAGAGCTGGCTCTTTGCTGTGAACGACAAGAGCCGGTTCTCAGTTTTAAAAGAGTCAATGCCTCAGCCGCCCCACACAGCTCTGATTTGCTCTGTAATAAAGGGCGCTGAGGCATGCTGGGAGATGTAGTCCTCCTCTTGCAGCTTGTAGGAGTGTATGGGGCGGAGCGGAGCAGTAGCAGGAGGGATTTCCCCAGTCAGAGAAGCAGTCTGGAGTTGTCATGGAGACGGGGGCGGGGCTTTTACTCCGATTCCGAGTGGTGTCTAGTGATATTTAATGAAGAGCCGATTCAGAGCCGGAATTCCCATCACTACATACCATACCTCTAATCACACCTATGCCACACCTCTAATCACACCTCTGCCACACCTCTAATCACACCTATGCCACACCTCTAATCACACCTCTGCCACACCTCTAATTACACCTATGCCACACCTCTAATCACACCTCTGCCACACCTCTAATCACACCTCTGCCACACCTCTAATCACACCTCTGCCACACCTCTAATCACATCTCTGCCACACCTCTAATCGCACCTATGCAACACCTCTAATCACACCTCTGCCACACCTCTAATCACACCTATGCCACACCTCTAATCGCACCTATGCAACACCTCTAGCCACACCTCTAGCCACCCCATGCCACTAGAAAATTCATAAGCAAAAGATTAATGTAAATGGCAATTTTTTTTTTTTTAAATCAGCCAGATGCTTACCTATGGACAGGGAGGGCTCTGGGTCCTATAGGGCCTTCTCTCTCCTCTCCCGGTGCTCTTGTTGCAGCGGCAGCTCCCCGGTTTGAATCCCCCGCCTTGGGGGACTTTGGAAGTCTTCGTGAGCCGAGTCCTCCCAAAGACTGTTCCATACTGCTCACGTGTGAGTGTCCAGGAGAGGGTGCCCGGGCATGTGCAGTACGGAGCAGCCTGTCTGCGGGAGCACTCGCGCTCCCATAGACTGTTCCATACTGCTCACATGTGAGTGTCCAGGAGAGGGTGCCCGGGCATGTGCAGTACGGAGCAGCCTGTCTGCGGGAGCACTCGCGCTCCCATAGACTGTTCCATACTGCTCACACGTGAGGGTCCAGGAGAGGGTGCCCGGGCATGTGCAGTACAGAGCAGCCTGTCTGCGGAGCACTCGCGCTCCCAAAGACTTCCATACTGCTCACGTGTGAGTGTCCAGGAGAGGGTGCCCTGGCATGTGCAGTACGGAGCAGCCTGTCTGCGGGAGCACTCGCGCTCCCATAGACTGTTCCATACTGCTCACACGTGAGGGTCCAGGAGAGGGTGCCCGGGCATGTGCAGTACAGAGCAGCCTGTCTGCGGAGCACTCGCGCTCCCAAAGACTACCATACTGCTCACGTGCGAGTGTCCAGGAGAGGGTGTCCGGGGCCGGGCATGTGCAGTACAGAGCTGCCTGTCTGCGGGAGCACTCGTGCTCCCAAAGACTTCCATACTGCTCACGTGCGAGTGTCCAGGAGAGGGTGCCCGGGCATGTGCAGTACGGAGCAGCCTGTCTGCGGGAGCACTCGCCCTCCCAAAGACTGTTCCATACTGCTCACGTGTGAGTGTCCAGGAGGGGGAGCCCGGGCATGTGCAGTACGGAGCAGCCTGTCTGCGGGAGCACTCACGCTCCCAAAGACTGTTCCGTACTGCTCACATGCGAGTGTCCAGGAGAGGGTGCCCGGGCATGTGCAGTACGGAGCAGCCTGTCTGCGCGAGCACTCACACTTCCAAAGACTGTTCCATACTGCTCACGTGTGAGTGTCCAGGAGAGGGTGCCCGGGCATGTGCAGTACGGAGCAGCCTGTCTGCAGGAGCACTCGCCCTCCCAAAGACTTCCATACTGCTCACGTGTGAGTGTCCAGGAGAGGGTGCCCGGGCATGTGCAGTACGGAGCAGCCTGTCTGCAGGAGCACTCACGCTCCCAAAGATTTCCATACTGCTCACGTGTGAGTGTCCAGGAGAGGGTGCCCTGGCATGTGCAGTACGGAGCAGCCTGTCTGCGGGAGCACTCGCGCTCCCATAGACTGTTCCATACTGCTCACACGTGAGGGTCCAGGAGAGGGTGCCCGGGCATGTGCAGTACAGAGCAGCCTGTCTGCGGAGCACTCGCGCTCCCAAAGACTTCCCTACTGCTCACGTGTGAGTGTCCAGGAGAGGGTGCCCTGGCATGTGCAGTATGGAGCAGCCTGTCTGCGGGAGCACTCGCGCTCCCATAGACTGTTCCATACTGCTCACACGTGAGGGTCCAGGAGAGGGTGCCTGGGCATGTGCAGTACAGAGCAGCCTGTCTGCGGAGCACTCGCGCTCCCAAAGACTTCCATACTGCTCACGTGCGAGTGTCCAGGAGAGGGTGTCCGGGGCCGGGCATGTGCAGTACGGAGCAGCCTGTCTGCGGAGCACTCGCCCTTCCAAAGACTTCCATACTGCTCACGTGCGAGTGTCCAGGAGAGGGTGCCCGGGCATGTGCAGTACGGAGCAGCCTGTCTGCGGGAGCACTCACACTTCCAAAGACTGTTCCATACTGCTCACGTGTGAGTGTCCAGGAGAGGGTGTCCTGGCATGTGCAGTACGGAGCAGCCTGTCTGCGGAGCACTCGCCCTCCCAAAGACTTCCATACTGCTCACATGCGAGTGTCCAGGAGAGGGTGTCCGGGCATGTGCAGTATGGAGCAGCCTGTCTGCGGGAGCACTCGCCCTCCTAAAGACTTCCATACTGCTCACGTGCGAGTGTCCAGGAGAGGGTGCCCTGGCATGTGCAGTACGGAGCAGCCTGTCTGCGGGAGCACTCGCGCTCCCATAGACTGTTCCATACTGCTCACACGTGAGGGTCCAGGAGAGGGTGCCCGGGCATGTGCAGTACGGAGCAGCCTTTCTGCGGAGCACTCGTGCTCCCATAGACTGTTCCATACTGCTCACACGTGAGGGTCCAGGAGAGGGTGCCCTGGCATGTGCAGTACGGAGCAGCCTGTCTGCGGGAGCACTCGCACTCCCAAAGACTGTTCCATACTGCTCACGTGTGAGTGTCCAGGAGAGGGTGCCCGGGCATGTGTAGTACGGAGCAGCCTGTCTGCGGGAGCACTCGCGCTGCCAAAGACTTCCATACTGCTCACGTGCGAGTGTCCAGGGGAGGGTGCCCGGGCATGTGCAGTACGGAGCAGCCTGTCTGCGGCAGCACTCGCACCCCCAAAGACTTCCATACTGCTCACGTGTGAGTGTCCAGGAGAGGGTGCCCGGGCATGTGCAGTACGGAGCTGCCTGTCTGCAGTAGTAATATATTCCAATATTCACCTGTCACACACCTTCTAGGCCTAAGTCTAGGCCTCCGTGCCGGTGCTTGCCTCCTGCAGGTACACCACTCCCGCCTCAACGTAGTACAATAGGACAAGTGGGGACAGCACACAAAAGGCTTCAGTCAAATAACTGTATTGAATAGCATGCAGAGACACACGTACGACATGTTTCCGGCGGAGCCCTTCCTCAGGTGTGTCTGCAGGAGCACTCGCGCTCCCAAAGATTTCCATACTGCTCACGTGTGAGTGTCCAGGAGAGGGTGCCCGGGCATGTGCAGTACGGAGCTGCCTGTCTGCAGGAGCACTCGCGCTCCCAAAGATTTCCATACTGCTCACGTGCGAGTGTCCAGGAGAGGGTGCCCGGGCATGTGCAGTACGGAGCAGGCTGTCTGCGGGAGCACTCGCGCTCCCAAAGATTTCCATACTGCTCACGTGCGAGTGTCCAGGAGAGGGTGCCCGGGCATGTGCAGTACGGAGCAGCCTGTCTGCAGCAGCACTCGCGCTGCCAAAGACTGTTCCATACTGCTCACGTGTGAGTGTCCAGGAGAGGGTGCCCGGGCATGTGCAGTACCGAACAGCCTGTCTGCGGGAGCACTCGCGCTCCCAAAGACTGTTCCATACTGCTCACGTGTGAGTGTCCAGGAGAGGGTGCCCGGGCATGTGCAGTACTGAGCTGCCTGTCTGCGGCAGCACTCGCACCCCCAAAGACTTCCATACTGCTCACGTGTGAGTGTCCAGGAGAGGGTGCCCGGGCATGTGCAGTACGGAGCTGCCTGTCTGCAGGAGCACTCGCGCTCCCAAAGATTTCCATACTGCTCACGTGTGAGTGTCCAGGAGAGGGTGCCCGGGCATGTGCAGTACGGAGCAGCCTGTCTGCAGGAGCACTCGCCCTCCCAAAGACTGTTCCATACTGCTTACGTGCGAGTGTCCAGGAGAGGGTGCCCGGGCATGTGTAGTACGGAGCAGCCTGTCTGCGGGAGCACTCGCCCTCCCAAAGACTGTTCCATACTGCTCACGTGTGAGTGTCCAGGAGAGGGTGCCCTGGCATGTGCAGTACGGAGCAGCCTGTCTGCAGGAGCACTCGCCCTCCCAAAGACTGTTCCATACTGCTCACGCGTGAGGGTCCAGGAGAGGGTGCCCGGGCATGTGCAGTACAGAGCGGCCCCTCTGCGGGAGCACTCGCCCTCCCAAAGACTGTTCCATACTGCTCACGTGCGAGTGTCCAGGAGAGGGTGCCCGGGCATGTGCAGTACAGAGCAGCCTGTCTGCGGGAGCACTCGCGTTCTCAAAGACTTCTGAAGCCACCCTTATTAAGTGGAGACAGTAGTATTTGACCAAATTGGTAAAATACTGCTACCAGAGAGCCAGCACTGGAACAGGGACCGGGAGAGGACAGAGAAAGCTCTATAGGACCCAGAGCCCTCCCTCTCCTTAGGTACGTATCTGTTTTGTGTTTTTTTTGTTTTTTTTAATGGTTCCCATTGTCTTAAAATTTTAGAATTTAATCCACACTGGTCCTTTCTGTCATAACTTGTTTTTCTTCATATTAACATTTGAAATTAAGAAACATATCAATTTAAATGGGAATAAAGTTTGGAGCCAATTAAACATTTTTTTCAATAGAAAAATACATATATTTACATAGATCTGTACACCAGTCCTGAAAGAGGGACAAATGAGGAGGAAAGAGGGACAGAGGCACAGGACTCCCAAAGAGGGACTTTCCCTCCGAAAGAGGGACAGTTGGGAGATGTGACTGTGCGTGTACGCAGGGAACAGTACGTATGACGTAGCAGAGTGTGTGGCTACACTGGCCGGGAGACGGCTGTCTGTCTGTCTGTGGCCGGTGCAATGCCAGGCTTTGCTGCCCGTCACATTTTGCTGCTACGTCTGTGCGTTTTCTCACACGCATGCGCCGCAGGATACTTTCTCCTCCTGCTGCCTCACGTTACTGTGCTGGGCGTTATCACATGCATGCACAGTATATTCTCAGTCAATTTGCGACCCCCTTGCCCTGTTGGTTCCCAAGATATGGCATACAAACCTATCTTGTAAACTAGCTGGGCTCAGGGGCTGGAAATGTGCACAGAGGTAGATCGGAGGGTCCCCTACACACCCTCAAAATTAGGGATTTAAAAGGCCTACAATATAAAGAATAGGTTGCACTGTAATTGAGGATATGCTGCACAGGTATTTGTGGGATGACGCGTAGCGCACTGACGTAGCAGACCTGTCATTGCACCACATAGTGTACAACGTTGGAGTGGTAGCAGCAGGTTGGCACTACCGTGTATAACAAGGCAATGGGCAGTGCAGTAGTAGCTTGGATATGTGTCCTCTCTTGCTCAGTGTTCGCAGCGTGGTCTAGCGCAGTGTTTCTCAACATTTTATTGGTATGTAGCCCTTTTGAAACGCTGTACTCACCAAGTACCCCCTAGCATAGTAAACTTTATCACGAGTACCTCTTGACAAATATATATTTAACTGTAGTACATGATAATTGGTTCTAAACAATTTCCAAGCATTTACTATTGCTTTTAATTAACTAAAACACTAATTTGGTGTTGTTTAAAGAGAAACCGTGACCAAGAATTGAACTTTATCCCAATCAGTAGCTGATACCCCCTTTTACATGAGAAATCTATTCCTTTTTACAAACAGACCATCAGGGGGTGCTTTATGACTTATATTGTGGAGAAACCCCTCCCACAAGAAACTCTGAGGACCGTGGTACTCCTGGCAGTTTCCTGTCTGTGAACCCTGATGCATTGTGGGAAATAGATGTTTACAGAGGTTTCCAACTGCGAAAAAAGCATGCAGCAGCTACATCACCTGCCAGCAGTAAAAATGTCACCATGTGATAAATGTCAGAATGTAAATCAGGGAGAGGAAAGATTTTACAATGGGCAAACACTGACTAAATCATTTATACATAATTATTGTAAAAAGGAGGCACTTTTTTATTACATGATTTTCACTGGAGTTCCTGTTTAAATAAGATAATCATTTTCTAAAACTCTGAATGTGTTATTCTTGGTTAACCACTTGAGGACCACCCCCAGCCGATGGGCGGCGGCAAAGTCCGGGCCCAAACGACCGCAATACGCCCATCGGCGGGGGCGGCTGCGTGGGTGGCTATGCGGCGATCGCGTCATTCGTGACGCGATCAGCCGCCGGGGACTGGCTCCGCCCACCGCTCGTAGTAACCCGCCGGCCGTTCCGAAGCGCCGGCGGGTTACTAGCACCCGGATCGCCGCATGGAAATAGTATAATAGGCTTTGTAATGTATACAAAGCCTATTATACTGGCTGCCTCCTGCCCTGGTGGTCCCAGTGTCCGAGGGACCACCAGGGCAGGCTGCAGCCACCCTAGTCTGCACCCAAGCACACTGATTCCCCCCCCCCTGCCCCCTGATCGCCCACAGCACCCCTCAGACCCCCCCCCCCCTGCCCACCCCCCAGACCACTGTTTGCACCCAGTCACCCCCCTAATCACCCATCAATCACTCCCTGTCACTATCTGTCAACGCTATTTTTTTTTTATCCCCCCCCCTGCCCACTGCTCCCTCCTGATCACCCCCCACCCCTCAGATTCTCCCCAGACCCCCCCCCCCAGACCCCTCCCCCCGTGTACTGTATGCATCTATCCCCCCTGATCACCTGTCAATCACCTGTCAATCACCCGTCAATCACCCGTCAATCACCAGTCAATCACCCCCTGTCTCTGCTACCCATCAATCAGCCCCTAACCTGCCCCTTGCGGGCAATCTGATCACCCACCCACACCAATAGATCGCCCGCAGATCCGACATCAGATCACCTCCCAAATCCATTGTTTACATCTATTCTCTCCTCTAAACACCCACTAATTACCCATCAATCACCTATCAATCACCCCCTATCACCACCTGTCACTGTTACCCATCAGATTAGACCCTAATCTACCCCTTGCGGGCACCCAATCACCCGCCCACACGCTCAGATTGCCCTCAGACCCCCCTTTATCAATTCGCCAGTGCAATATTTACATCTGTTATTCCCTGTAATAACCCACTGATCACCTGTCAATCACCTATCAATCACCCCCTGTCACTGCCACCCATCAATCACCCCCTGTCACTGCCACCCATCAATCAGCCCCTAACCTGCCCCTTGCGGGCAATCTGATCACCCACCCACACCAATAGATCGCCCGCAGATCCGACATCAGATCACCTCCCAAATCCATTGTTTACATCTATTCTCTCCTCTAAACACCCACTAATTACCCATCAATCACCTATCAATCACCACCTGTCACTGTTACCCATCAGATTAGACCCTAATCTACCCCTTGCGGGCACCCAATCACCCGCCCACACGCTCAGATTGCCCTCAGACCCCCCTTTATCAATTCGCCAGTGAAATATTTACATCTGTTATTCCCTGTAATAACCCACTGATCTCCTGTCAATCACCTATCAATCACCCCCTGTCACTGCCACCCATCAATCACCCCCTGTCACTGCCACCCATCAATCAGCCCCTAACCTGCCCCTTGCGGGCAATCTGATCACCCACCCACACCAATAGATCGCCCGCAGATCCGACATCAGATCACCTCCCAAATCCATTGTTTACATCTATTCTCTCCTCTAAACACCCACTAATTACCCATCAATCACCTATCAATCACCACCTGTCACGGTTACCCATCAGATTAGACCCTAATCTGCCCCTTGCGGGCACCCAATCACCCGCCCACACCTCAGAACGTCCTCAGACCCCAGCCCTGATCACCTCGCTAGTGCATTGCTTGCATCTATTTCCCCCCTCTAATCACACCTTGAGACACCCATCAATCACCTCCTGTCACCCCCTAGCACACCTACCCATCAGATCAGGCCCTAATTTGCCCCGTGTGGGCTCCTGATCACTCGGCCAAACCCTCAGGTCCCCCTCAGACCCCCTTCCGATCACCTCCCCAGTGCATTGATTGCATCTATTTTCCCCTCTAACCGCCCCCTGAGACACCCATCAATCACCTCCTGTCACCCCCTAGCACTCCTATCCATCAGATCAGGCCCAAAACATCCTGTCATCTAAGAGGCCACCCTGCTTATGACCGGTTCCACAAAATTTGCCCCCTCATAGACCACCTGTCATCAAAATTTGCAGATGCTTATACCCTTGATCAGTCATTTTGAGAAATTTGGTTTCCAGACTACTCACAGTTTTGGGCCCGTAAAATGCCAGGGCGGTATAGGAACCCCACAAGTGACCCCATTTTAGAAAGAAGACACCCCAAGGTATTCTGTTAGGTGTATGATGAGTTCATAGAAGATTTTATTTTTTGTCACAAGTTAGCGGAAATTGATATGTATTGTTTTTTTTTTCACAAAGTGTCATTTTCCGCTAACTTGTGACAAAAAAAAAATCTTCTATGAACTCACCATACTCCTAACAGAATACCTTGGGGTGTCTTCTTTCTAAAATGGGGTCACTTGTGGGGTTCCTATACTGCCCTGGCATTTAAGGGGCCCTAAACCGTGAGCAGTAGTCTAGAATCCAAAGGCCTCAAAATGACCTGTGAATAGGACATTAGGCCCCTTAGCGCACCTAGGTTGCAAAAAAGTGTCACACATGTGGTATCGCCGTACTCAGAAGAAGTAGTATATTGTGTTTTGGGGTGTATTTTTACACATACCCATGCTGGGTGGGAGAAATCTCTCTGTAAAAGGAAATTGTGTGTAAAAAAAAATCAAACAATTGTCATTTACAGAGATATTTCTCCCACCCAGCATGGGTATGTGTAAAAATACACCCCAAAACACATTATACTACTTCTCCTGAGTACGGCGGTACCACATGTGTGGCACTTTTTTGCACCCTAAGTGCGCTAAGAGGCCCAAAGTCCAATGAGTACCTTTAGGATTTCACAGGTCATTTTGCGACATTTGGTTTCAAGACTACTCCTCACGGTTTAGGGCCCCTAAAATGCCAGGGCAGTATAGGAACCCCACAAATGACCCCATTTTAGAAAGAAGACACCCCAAGGTATTCCGTTAGGAGTATGGTGAGTTCATAGAAGATTTTATTTTTTGTCATAAGTTAGCGGAAAATGACACTTTGTGAAAAAAAACAATTAAAATCAATTTCCGCTAACTTGTGACAAAAAAAAAAAATCTTCTATGAACTCACCATCCTCCTAACGGAATACCTTGGGGTGTCTTCTTTCTAAAATGGGGTAATTTGTGGGGTTCCTATACTGTCCTGGCATTTTAGGGGCCCTAAACCGCGAGGAGTAGTCTTGAAACGAAATTTCTCAAAATGACCTGTGAAATCCTAAAGGTACTCATTGAACTTTGGGCCCCTTAGCGCAGTTAGGGTGCAAAAAAGTGCCACACATGTGGTATCGCCGTACTCAGGAGAAGTAGTATAATGTGTTTTGGGGTGTATTTTTCCACATACCCATGCTGAGTGGCAGAAATATCTCTATAAATAGACAATTGTGTGTAAAAAAAATAAAACAATTGTCATTTATGGAGATATTTCTCCCACCCAGCATGGGTATGTGTAAAAATACACCCCAAAACACATTATACTACTTCTCCTGAGTACGGCAATACCACATGTGTGGCACTTTTTTGCAGCCTAACTGCGCTAAGGGGCCAAAAGTCCAATGAGCATCTTTAGGCTTTACAGGGGTGCTTACAATTAGGCACCCCCCAAAATGCCAGGACAGTGAACACACCCCACAAATGACCCCATTTTGGAAAGTAGACACTTCAAGGTATTCAGAGAGGAGCATAGTGAGTCCGTGGCAGATTTCATTTTTTTTTGTTGCAAGTTAGAAGAAATGGAAACTTTTTTTTTTCTTTTTTTTGTCAGAAAGTGTCATTTTCCGCTAACTTGTGACAAAAAATAAAATCTTCTATGAACTCACCATGCCTCTCACTGAATACTTTGGGATGTCTTCTTTCCAAAATGGGGTCATTTGGGGGGTATTTGTACTATCCTGGAATTTTAGCCCCTCATGAAACCTGACAGGTGCGCAGAAAAGTCAGAGATGCTTGAAAATGGGAAAATTCACTTTTGGCACCATAGTTTGTAAACGCTATAACTTTTACCCAAACCAATAAATATACACTGAATGGGGTTTTTTTTATCAAAAACATGTTTGTCCACATTTTTCGCGCGCATGTATACAGAAATTTTACTTTATTTGAAAAATGTCAGCACAGAAAGTTAAAAAAATCATTTTTTTGCCAAAATTCATGTCTTTTTTGATGAATATAATAAAAAGTAAAACTCGCAGGAGCAATCAAATAGCAGCAAAAGAAAGCTTTATTAGTGACAAGAAAAGGAGGTAAAATTCATTTAGGTGGTAGGTTGTATGACCGAGCATTAAACCGTGAAAGCTGCAGTGGTCTGAATGGAGAAAAAGGCTCTGGTCCTTAAGGGGCGAAAAGACTGTGGTCCTGAAGTGGTTAAGTATATCAAGCTCGAGTACCCCCTGGAACCATCAGAAGTACCCCCTGGAACCATCAGAAGTACCCCCTGGAACCATCAGAAGTACCCCCTGGAACCCTCAGAAGTACCCCCTGGAACCCTCAGAAGTACCCCCTGGAACCATCAGAAGTACCCCCTGGAACCATCACAAGTACCCCCTGGAACCATCAGAAGTACCCCCTGGAACCATCACAAGTACCCCCTGGAACCATCAGAAGTGCCCCCTGGAACCATCAGAAGTGCCCCCTGGAACCATCAGAAGTACCCCCTGGAACCATCAGAAGTACCCCCTGGAACCATCAGAAGTACCCCCTGGAACCATCAGAAGTGCCCCCTGGAACCATCAGAAGTGCCCCCTGGAACCATCAGAAGTGCCCCCTGGAACCATCAGAAGTACCCCCTGGAACCATCAGAAGTACCCCCTGGAACCATCAGAAGTGCCCCCTGGAACCATCACAAGTACCCCCTGGAACCATCAGAAGTGCCCCCTGGAACCATCAGAAGTGCCCCCTGGAACCATCAGAAGTACCCCCTGGAACCATCAGAAGTACCCCCTGGAACCATCAGAAGTACCCCCTGGAACCATCAGAAGTACCCCCTGGAACCATCAGAAGTACCCCCTGGAACCCTCAGAAGTACCCCTTGGGGTACTTGCACCACATGTTGAGAACCTAGGCTCTAGCGTACATGATTCAGGAACATTGCATGGAGAATAGGAGATGCTGCCACTGCTATAAAATACTGCTTTTATTCAAATACTTCCTTACATGGTAGGTGAACGACATGCATATTCCACAACATGTTAACAGGTAGACATGCCAGTGGATGGAGAGTGGCACAGCTGGTGATGGTGGGCTCTGAGTGCAAATGCCTGGTGGCCGTTTCGCGCACTGTTGTGCTTCTACGGTGGCTGTCAGACATTTGTACCCAGCACCCACCATCACCAGCTGTGCCTCTCTCCACCCACTGGCATGTCTACCTGTTAACATATTGTGGAATAAGCATGGCTTGCACCTACCATGTAAGGAAGTATTTGAATAAAAGTAGTATTTTACAAGAAATGCGTGCAGCGTGCGTTCCCGCACCGCACTGGTCCGGAAGTCATGCAGTGTAAACATCAGACAGTGCGGTCTATGCACTCCTGATGTCGTGCGTGTCGGCCTCCTACACGTGTTGCCGAAATCCAGACGGCAACGAGCTCCGTGCAGCTCCCCCAAAATCAGCACAAATACAAAATTCATGATGTTTGGCAAAAGCGGAGTGAACTTGGATATCTCAAACACTCTAAAAGATAGAATTCTGATTTTTACAGCACAAATAATTATAGACACAGTACTATCCAGCCGCACCAGTGTCGTGTCTGCAGGCTGCTGTACGGGGCGGGTGATGCTATTGTCTGGGGAAAGAGAATATGGTGGTGTAGTGGTTAGCGCTCTCACCTTGCAGCGCTGGGTCCCCGGTTTCAATCCCAGCCAGGGCACTATCTGCAAGGAGTTTGTATATTCTCCCTGTGTTTCCTCCGGGCACTCTGTTTTCCTCCCACATCCCAAAAACATACAGATAAGTTAATTGGCTTCCCCCAAAAATTGCCCCTAGACTGCAATATATTCACTACACGATACAGACATAGGACAATGGTAGGGATTAGATTGTGAGCTCCTTTGAGGGACAGTTAGTGACAAGACATTATATATACGGTATACTGTACAGCGCTGCGTAAGATGTCAGTGCTATATAAATACTAAATAATAATCTTCAAAACAAAAGCAGCACAGATCTTAATATTTGTAGCACTAACCAAACGTGATGGAATTTGTATTTGTACTGATTGTAGGTAGAGATGGCCCGAACCGTTTGCCGGGCGAATCTCTCTGGGCCTTGTACTACTTCCGGGTCGCTATGACCTTGAGTAGTACGCCTGCGCTGGCCTGGCGGTGCGCGTCCTATATCGCGCTCCTGTTGCCGGGCACTCTCTGTGCATGAGCGTGATGTCACTCATGATGTCACACACATGCGCAGAAAGTTCCCGGCAACAGGAGCGCGATATAGGACGCGCACCGCCAGGCCAGCGCAGGCGTACTACTCAAGGTCATAGCGACCCGGAAGTAGTACAAGACCCAGAGATTTTGAGATGTTCGCTAATCTCTAATTGTAGGGGGGCAGCTGCACGGAGCTCTGTTAGAAGCATATATATAGCAGATCATTACCAGCACAGCATCATTGAAGAGCTAATACTGCAGTTAAGGGTGGACCCCTCTGATCCAAGGGCCCCGATGCGGTCACAACCTCTGCATCCCCTATTGCTACTTCACTGCTGATACCCCTCCATCCTCTCTGACATCTGTTATCCTCTATAATAAAAGCTAAGTGTCCGTGCGCTGTCCCTGTGTAGCATTGTCCGTGCTGAACCGTTGTGCGCATGTGCAGCACGGACAACGCTACACAGGGATAGCGAGGGAGCCGAGCGGGCGGCGTGTCGTCGGCCGGGCGTGCGGCGGGTCAGCCGGGCGTGTGGTGGTTTAGTCAGCGTCCGGCGGGTCAGCGGGCGTCCTGGCGTGCGGCGGTGTGACCTGGCGTGCGGCGGATCAGCTGGCGGCCGGGTCTGCGGCGTGCGGCGGATAAGCTGGCGGCCGGGTCTGCGGTGGGTCAGCATTGGGGCCGCCGGGCGTGCGGCGGGTCAGCGGGCGGCCGGGTCTGCGGGCGTCGTGCGCGCGCATGTGCAGTGACACTGCATGGGGGGAGGGGAGGGGAGAGGAGGTGGGAGTAGAGGGGATGGGGATATGACACAGACCTAGAGCCCGTTTTCAAACGGACTTAGGTCACCTAGTTATTTATATACAGTAGAATCCCTTTATAGTTAACTTCAAGGGACCTGGCCAAGTAGTTTACTATATCAGAAGTTTATCACAATTGATCATAAATTGAATATACAGGCACATGGCCGGGACCAGAGGACTGAGTTTACTATAGCCAGAGGTTTACTATATCAGTGTTTACTATAACAATATTTCTATTGTAGGACTTTTTAGGAAAAGATTGAATTGCACGATTTCTGTCAGCAATTTCGATTCGATGGATGGATGGGCACAAGCGGTGGTGAGTATGAGTTCCCCAGTATAGGTGCCCCCAGTATAGTTTAGCCAGTTATAGGTGATCCAGCATAGGTAGACCAGCTATAGGCGTCGCAGGACAGGTTAGCCAGTATAGGTGCCGCAGTACATGTTAGCCACTATAGGTGCCGCAGTACAGGTTAGCCAGTATAGGTGCCGCAGAACAGGTTAGCCAGTATAGGTGCCGCAGTACAGGTTAGCCAGTATAGGTGCCGCAGAACAGGTTAGCCGGTATAGGTGCCGCAGTACAGGTTAGCCAGTATAGGTGCCGCAGTACAGGTTAGCCGGTATAGGTGCCGCAGTACTAGTTAGCCAGTATAGGTGACACAGTACTAGTTAGCCAGTATAGGTGTCGCAGTACAAGTTAGCCAGTATAGGTGCCGCAGTACTAGTTAGCCAGTATAGGTGACGCAGTACAGGTTAGCCAGTATAGGTGCCGTAGTACAGGTTAGCCAGTATAGGTGCCGCAGTACCGGTTAGCCAGTATAGGTGCCGCAGTACTAGTTAGCCAGTATAGGTGCCGCAGTACAGGTCAGCCACTATAGGTGCCGCAGTAAAGGTTAGCCATTATAGGTGTCACAGAACAGGTTAGCGAGTATAGGTGCCGCAGTACAGGTTAGGCAGTATAAGTGCCGCAGTACAGGTTAGCCAGTATAGGTGCCGCAGTACAGGTTAGCCAGTATAGGTGCCGCAGTACAGGTTAGCCAGTATAGGTGCCGCAGTACAGGTTAGCCAGTATAGGTGACGCAGTACTAGTTAGCCAGTATAGGTGTCGCAGTACAGGTTAGCCAGTATAGGTGCCGTAGTACAGGTTAGCCAGTATAGGTGCCGCAGTACAGGTTAGCCAGTATAGGTGCCGCAGTACTAGTTAGCCAGTATAGGTGCTGCAGTACAGATTAGCCAGTATAGGTGCCGCAGTACAGGTTAGGCAGTATAGGTACCGCAGAACTGGTTAGGCAGTATAGGTGCCGCAGTACAGGTTAGCCAGTATGGGTGCCGCAGTACAGGTTAGCCAGTATAGGTGCCGCAGTACAAGTTAGCCAGTATAGGTGCCGCAGTACAGGTTAGCCAGTATAGGTGCCGCAGTACAGGTTAGCCGGTATAGGTGCCGCAGTACAGGTTAGCCAGTATAGGTGCCGCAGTACAGGTTAGCCAGTATAGGTGCTGCAGTACAGGTTAGCCAGTATAGGTGCCGCAGTACTGGTTAGCCAGTATAGGTGCCGCAGTACAGGTTAGCCAGTATAGGTGCCACAGTACAGGTTAGCCAGTATAGGTGCGGCAGTACAGGTTAGCCAGTATAGGTGCCGCAGTACAGGTTAGCCAGTATAGGTGCTGCAGTACAGGTCAGCCAGTATAGGTGCGGCAGTACAGGTTAGCTAGTATAGGTGCCGCAGTACAGGTCAGCCAGTATAGGAGCCGCAGTACAGGTTAGCCAGTATAGGTGCCACAGTACAGGTTAGCCTGTATAGGTGCCGCAGTACAGGTCAGCCACTATAGGTGCCGCAGTACAGGTCAGCCAGTATAGGTGTCGCAGTACAGGTTAGCCAGTATAGGTGCCGCAGTACTAGTAAGCCAGTATAGGCGTCGCAGTACAGGTTAGCCAGTATAGGTGCTGCAGTACAGGTTAGGCAGTATAGGTACCGCAGAACTGGTTAGCCAGTATAGGTGCCGCAGTACAGGTTAGCCAGTATAGGTGCCGCAGTACTATTTAGCCAGTATAGGTGCCGCAGTACAGGTTAGCCAGTATAGGTGCCACAGTACAGGTTAGCCAGTATAGGTGCCGCAGTACAGGTTAGCCAGTATAGGTGCCGTAGTACAGGTTAGCCAGTATAGACGTCACAGTACAGGTTAGGCAGTATAGGTGCTGCAGTACAGGTTAGCCGGTATAGGTGCCGCAGTACAGGTTAGCCAGTATAGGTGCCGCAGTACAGGTTAGCCAGCTATAGGTGCCGCAGTACAGGTTAGCCAGTATAGGTGCCGCAGTACAGGTTAGGCAGTATAGGTGCCGCAGTACAGGTTAGCCAGTATAGGCGTCGCAGTACAGGTTAGGCAGTATAGGTGCCGCAATACAGGTTAGCCGGTATAGGTGCCGCAGTACAGGTTAGCCGGTATAGGTGCCGCAGTACAGGTTAGCCAGCTATAGGTGCCGCAGTACAGGTTAGCCAGTATAGGTGCCGCAGTACAGGTTAGCCAGTATAGGTGCCGCAGTACAGGTTAGCCAGTATAGGTGCCGCAGTACTAGTTAGTCAGTATAGGTGCCGCAGTACTAGTTAGCCAGTATAGGTGACGCAGTACAGGTTAGCTAGTATAGGTGCCGCAGTACAGGTTAGCCAGTATAGGTGCCGTAGTACAGGTTAGCCAGTATAGGTGCCGCAGTACAGGTTAGCCAGTATAGGTGCCGCAGTACTAGTTAGCCAGTATAGGTGTCGCAGTACTAGTTAGCCAGTATAGGTGTCGCAGTACAGGTTAGCCAGTATAGGTGCCGCAGTACTAGTTAGCCAGTATAGGTGACGCAGTACAGGTTAGCCAGTATAGGTGCCGTAGTACAGGTTAGCCAGTATAGGCGCCGCAGTACAGGTTAGCCAGTATAGGTGCCGCAGTACTAGTTAGCCAGTATAGGTGCCGCAGTACAGGTTAGGCAGTATAGGTACCGCAGAACTGGTTAGGCAGTATAGGTGCCGCAGTACAGGTTAGGCAGCATAGGTGCCGCAGTACAGGTTAGCCAGTATAGGTGCCGCAGTACAGGTTAGCCAGTATAGGTGCCGCAGTACAGGTTAGCCAGTATAGGTGCCGCAGTACAGGTTAGCCAGTATAATTGCCGTAGTACAGGTTAGCCAGTATAGTTGCCGAAGTACAGGTTAGCCAGTATAGGTGCCGCAGTACAGGTTAGCCAGTATAGGTGCCGTAGTACTAGTTAGCCAGTATAGGTGCCGCAGTACAGGTTAGCCAGTATAGGTGCCACAGTACAGGTTAGCCAGTATAGGTGCCACAGTACAGGTTAGCCAGTATAGGTGCCGTAGTACAGGTTAGCCAGTATAGGTGCCACAGTACAGGTTAGCCGGTATAGGTGCCGCAGTACAGGTTAGCCAGTATAGTTGCCGCAGTACAGGTTAGCCAGTATAGGTGCCGCAGTACAGGTTAGCCAGTATAGGTGCCGCAGTACTGGTTAGCCAGTATAGGTGCCGCAGTACAGGTTAGCCAGTTTAGGTGCCGCAGTACAGGTTAGCCAGTATAGGTGCCGTAGTACAGGTTAGCCAGTATAGGTGCCGTAGTACAGGTTAGCCAGTATAGGTGCCGCAGTACAGGTTAGCCAGTATAGGTGCAGCAGTACTAGTTAGCCAGTATAGGTGCCGCAGTACAGATTAGCCAGTATAGGTGCCGCAGTACAGGTTAGGCAGTATAGGTACCGCAGAACTGGTTAGCCAGTATAGGTGCCGCAGTACAGGTTAGCCAGTATAGGTGCCGCAGTACAGGTTAGCCAGTATAGGTGCAGCAGTACAGGTCAGTCAGTATAGGTACCGCAGTACTAGTTAGCCAGTATAGGTGACACAGTACAGGTTAGCCAGTATAGGTGCCGCAGTACAGGTTAGCCAGTATAGGTGCCGCAGTACTAGATAGCCAGTATAGGTGACGCAGTACAGGTTAGCCAGTATAGGTGCCGCAATACAGGTTAGCTAGTATAGGTGCCGTAGTACAGGTTAGCCAGTATAGGTGCCGCAGTACAGGTTAGCCAGTATAGGTGCCGCAGTACAGGTTAGCCAGTATAGGTGCTGCAGTACAGATTAGCCAGTATAGGTGCCGCAGTACAGGTTAGCCAGTATAGGTGCCGCAGTACTAGTTAGCCAGTATAGGTGACGCAGTACAGGTTAGCCAGTATAGGTGCCGCAGTACAGGTTAGGCAGTATAGGTGCCGCAGTACAGGTTAGCCAGTATAGGTGATGCAGTACAGGTTAGCCAGTATAGGTGATGCAGTACAGGTCAGCAACTATAGGTGCCGCAGTACAGGTTAGCTAGTATAGGTGCCGCAGTACAGGTTAGGCAGTATAGGTGCCGCAGTACAGGTTAGCCAGTATAGGTGCCGCAGTACAGGTTAGCCAGTAGAGGTGCCACAGTACAGGTTAGCCAGTATAGTTGCCACAGTACAGGTTAGCCAGTATAGGTGCCACAGTACAGGTTAGCCAGTATAGGTGCCGCAGTACAGGTTAGCCAGTGTAGGTGCCGCAGTACAGGTTAGCCAGTATAGGTGCCGCAGTACAGGTTAGCCAGTATTGGTGCCGCAGTACAGGTTAGCCAGTGTAGGTGCCGCAGTACAGGTTAGCCAGTGTAGGTGCCGCAGTACAGGTTAGCCAGTATAGGTGCCGCAGTACAGGTTATCCAGTATAGGTGCCGCAGTACAGGTTAGCCAGTATAGGTGCCGCAGTACAGGTTAGCCAGTATAGGCGCCACAGTACATGTTATTTAGTATCCGCGCCGCAGTACAGGTTACCCAGGATAGGTGTCACTGTACAGGTTAGCCAGTATAGGTGCCACAGTACAGGTTAGCCAGTATAGGTGCCGCAGTACAGGTTAGCCAGTATAGGTGCCGCAGTACAGGTCAGCCAGTATATTTGCCGCAGTACAGGTTAGCCAGTATAGGTGCCGCAGTACTAGTAAGCCAGTATAGGCGTCGCAGTACAGGTTAGCCAGTGTATAGGTGCCGTTGTACAGGTTAGCCAGTGTAGGTGCCGCAGTACAGGTTAGCCAGTATAGGTGACGCAGTACAGGTTAGCCAGTATAGGTGCCGCAGTACAGGTTAGCCAGTATAGATGCCGCAGTACATGTTAGCCAGTATAGGTGCCGCAGTACAGGTTAGCCAGTATAGGTGCCGCAGTACAGGTTAGCCAGTATAGGTGCAGCAGTACAGGTTAGCCAGTATAGGTGCCGCAGTACAGGTTAGCCAGTATAGGTGCCGCAGTACAGGTTAGCCAGTGTAGGTGCCGCAGTACAGGTTAGCCAGTGTAGGTGCCGCAGTACAGGTTAGCCAGTATAGGTGCCGCAGTACAGGTTAGCCAGTAGAGGTGCCACAGTACAGGTTAGCCAGTATAGGTGCCGCAGTACAGGTTAGCCAGTATAGGTGCCGCAGTACAGGTTAGCCAGTATAGATGTCACATTACAGGTTAGCCTGTATAGGTGCCGCAGTACTAGTTAGCCAGTATAGGTGCCGCAGTACAGGTTAGCCAGTATAGGTGCCGCAGTACAGGTTAGCCAGTATAGGTGCCGCAGTACAGGTTAGCCACTATAGGTGCCGCCGTACAGGTTAGCCAGTATAGGTGCCGCAGTACAGGTTAGCCAGTATAGGTGCCGCAGTACAGGTTAGCCAGTATAGGTGCCGCAGTACTAGTTAGCCAGTATAGGTGACACAGTACAGGTTAGCCAGTATAGGTGCCGCAGTACAGGTTAGCCAGTATAGGTGCCGCAGTACAGGTTAGCCAGTATAGGTGATGCAGTACAGGTTAGCCAGTATAGGTGATGCAGTACAGGTCAGCAACTATAGGTGCCGCAGTACAGGTTAGCCAGTATAGGCGCCACAGTACATGTTATCCAGTATCGGCGCCGCAGTACAGGTTACCCAGTATAGGTGTCACTGTACAGGTTAGCCAGTATAGGTGCCACAGTACAGGTTAGCCATTATAGGTGCCGCAGTACAGGTTAGCCAGTATAGGTGCCGCAGTACAGGTCAGCCAGTATAGGTGCCGCAGTATAGGTTAGCCAGTATAGGTGCCGCAGTACTAGTAAGCCAGTATAGGCGTCGCAGTACAGGTTAGCCAGTGTATAGGTGCCGTTGTACAGGTTAGCCAGTATAGATGTCACAGTACAGGTTAGCCAGTATAGGTGCCGCAGTACAGGTTAGCCAGTATAGGTGCCGCAGTACAGGTTAGCCAGTATAGATGCCGCAGTACAGGTTAGCCAGTATAGGTGCCGCAGTACTAGTTAGCCAGTATAGGTGCCGCAGTACAGGTTAGCCAGTATAGGTGCCGCAGTACAGGTTAGCCAGTATAGGTGCCGCAGTACTAGTTTGCCAGTATAGGTGCCGCAGTACAGGTTAGCCAGTATAGGTGCCGCAGTACAGGTTAGCCAGTATAGGTGCCGCAGTACAGGTTAGCCAGTATAGGTGCCGCAGTACAGGTTAGCCAGTATAGGTGCCGCAGTACAGGTTAGCCAGTACAGGTGCCGCAGTACAGGTTAGCCAGTGTAGGTGCCGCAGTACAGGTTAGCCAGTATAGGTGCCGCAGTACAGGTTAGCCAGTAGAGGTGCCGCAGTACAGGTTAGCCAGTAGAGGTGCCGCAGTACAGGTTAGCCAGTATAGGTGCCGCAGTACAGGTTAGCCAGTATAGGTGCCGCAGTACAGGTTAGCCAGTATAGATGTCACATTACAGGTTAGCCTGTATAGGTGCCGCAGTACTAGTTAGCCAGTATAGGTGCCGCAGTACAGGTTAGCCAGTATAGGTGCCGCAGTACAGGTTAGCCAGTATAGGTGCCGCAGTACAGGTTAGCCACTATAGGTGCCGCCGTACAGGTTAGCCAGTATAGGTGCCGCAGTACAGGTTAGCCATTATAGGTGCCGCAGTACAGGTTAGCCAGTATAGGTGCCGCAGTACTAGTTAGCCAGTATAGGTGACACAGTACAGGTTAGCCAGTATAGGTGCCGCAGTACAGGTTAGGCAGTATAGGTGCCGCAGTACAGGTTAGCCAGTATAGGTGCCGCAGTACAGGTTAGCCAGTATAGGTGATGCAGTACAGGTTAGCCAGTATAGGTGATGCAGTACAGGTCAGCAACTATAGGTGCCGCAGTACAGGTTAGCCAGTATAGGCGCCACAGTACATGTTATCCAGTATTGGCGCCGCAGTACAGGTTACCCAGTATAGGTGTCACTGTACAGGTTAGCCAGTATAGGTGCCACAGTACAGGTTAGCCAGTATAGGTGCCGCAGTACAGGTTAGCCAGTATAGGTGCCGCAGTACAGGTCAGCCAGTATAGGTGCCGCAGTATAGGTTAGCCAGTGTAGGTGCCGCAGTACTAGTAAGCCAGTATAGGCGTCGCAGTACAGGTTAGCCAGTGTATAGGTGCCGTTGTACAGGTTAGCCAGTATAGATGTCACAGTACAGGTTAGCCAGTATAGGTGCCGCAGTACAGGTTAGCCAGTATAGGTGCCGCAGTGCAGGTTAGCCAGTATAGATGCCGCAGTACAGGTTAGCCAGTATAGGTGCCGCAGTACTAGTTAGCCAGTATAGGTGCCGCAGTACAGGTTAGCCAGTATAGGTGCCGCAGTACAGGTTAGCCAGTATAGGTGCCGCAGTACTAGTTTGCCAGTATAGGTGCCGCAGTACAGGTTAGCCAGTATAGGTGCCGCAGTACAGGTTAGCCAGTATAGGTGCCGCAGTACAGGTTAGCCAGTATAGGTGCCGCAGTACAGGTTAGCCAGTATAGGTGCCGCAGTACAGGTTAGCCAGTGTAGGTGCCGTAGTACAGGTTAGCCAGTGTAGGTGCCGCAGTACAGGTTAGCCAGTATAGGTGCCGCAGTACAGGTTAGCCAGTAGAGGTGCCGCAGTACAGGTTAGCCAGTATAGGTGCCGCAGTACAGGTTTGCCAGTATAGGTGCCGCAGTACAGGTTAGCCCGTATAGATGTCACATTACAGGTTAGCCAGTATAGGTGCCGCAGTACTAGTTAGCCAGTATAGATGCCGCAGTACAGGTTAGCCAGTATAGGTGCCGCAGTACAGGTTAGCCAGTATAGGTGCCGCAGTACAGGTTAGCCACTATAGGTGCCGCAGTACAGGTTAGCCAGTATAGGTGCCGCTGTACAGATTAGCGAGTATAGGTGCCGCAGTACAGGTTAGCCAGTATAGGTGCCATAGTACAGGTTAGCCAGTATAGGTGCCGCAGTACAGGTTAGCCAGGATAGGTGCCACAGTACAGGTTAGCCAGTGGTTAGGTGTCGCAGTACAGGTTAGCCAGTATAGGTGCCGCAGTACAGGTTAGCCAGTATAGGTGCCGCAGTACAGGTTAGCCAGTATAGGTGCCGCAGTACAGGTCAGCCAGTATAGGTGCCGCAGTACAGGTTAGTCAGTATAGGTGCCGCAGTACTAGTAAGCCAGTATAGGCGTCGCAGTACAGGTTAGCCAGTGTATAGGTGCCGTTGTACAGGTTAGCCAGTGTAGGTGCCGCAGTACAGGTTAGCCAGTATAGGTGCCGCAGTACAGGTTAGCCAGTATAGGTGACGCAGTACAGGTTAGCCAGTATAGGTGCCGCAGTACAGGTTAGCCAGTATAGATGCCGCAGTACAGGTTAGCCAGTATAGGTGCCGCAGTACAGGTTAGCCAGTATAGGTGCCGCAGTACAGGTTAGCCAGTATAGGTGCCGCAGTACAGGTTAGCCAGTATAGGTGCCGCAGTACAGGTTAGCCAGTGTAGGTGCCGCAGTACAGGTTAGCCAGTATAGGTGCCGCAGTACAGGTTAGCCAGTATAGGTGCCGCAGTACAGGTTAGCCAGTAGAGGTGCCACAGTACAGGTTAGCCAGTATAGGTTCCGCAGTACAGGTTAGCCAGTATAGGTGCCGCAGTGCAGGTTAGCCAGTATAGATGTCACATTACAGGTTAGCCAGTATAGGTGCCGCAGTACTAGTTAGCCAGTATAGGTGCCGCAGTACAGGTTAGCCAGTATAGGTGCCACAGTACAGGTTAGCCAGTATAGGTGCCGCAGTACAGGTTAGCCACTATAGATGCCGCAGTACAGGTTAGCCAGTATAGGTGCCGCAGTACAGGTTAGCCAGTAGAGGTGCCGCAGTACAGGTTAGCCAGTATAGGTGCCGCAGTACAGGTTAGCCAGTATAGGTGCCGCAGTACAGGTTAGCCAGTATAGGTGCCGCAGTACAGGTTAGCCAGTATAGGTGCCGCAGTACAGGTTAGCCAGTATAGGTGCCGCAGTACAGGTTAGCCAGTATAGGTGCCGTAGTACAGGTTAGCTAGTATAGGTGCCGCAGTACAGGTTAGCCAGTATAGGTGCCGTAGTACAGGTTAGCCAGTATAGGTGCCGTAGTACAGGTTAGCCAGTATAGGTGCCGCAGTACAGGTTAGCCAGTATAGGTGCTGCAGTACAGGTTAGCCAGTATAGGTGCCGCAGTACATGTTAGCCAGTATAGGTACCACAGTACAGGTTAGCTAGTGTGTAGGTGCGGCAGTACAGGTTAGCCAGTATAGATGCCGCAGTACAGGTTAGCCAGTATGGGTGCCGCACTACAGGTTAGCCAGTATGGGTGCTGCAGTACAGGTTAGCCAGTATAGGTGCCGCAGTACAGGTTAGCCAGTATAGATGCCGCAGGACAGGTTAGCCAGTATAGGTGCCGCAGTACAGGTTAGCCAGTATAGGTGCCGCAATACAGGTTAGCCAGTATAGGTGCCACAGTACATGTTAGCCAGTATAGATGCCGCAGTACAGGTTAGCCAGTATAGGTGCCGCAGTACTAGTTAGCCAGTATAGGTGCCGCAGTACTAGTTAGCCAGTATAGGTGCCGCAGTACAGGTTAGCCAGTATAGGTGCCGCAGTACAGGTTAGCCAGTATAGGTGCCGCAGTACAGGTTAGCCAGTATAGGTGCCGCAGTACAGGTTAGCCAGTATAGGTGCCGCAGTACAGGTTAGTCAGTATAGGTGCCGCAGTACAGGTTAGCCAGTATAGGTGTCGCAGTACAGGTTAGCCAGTGTAGGTGCCGCAGTACAGGTTAGCCAGTGTAGGTGCCGCAGTACAGGTTAGCCAGTATAGGTGCCGCAGTACAGGTTAGCCAGAAGAGGTGCCGCAGTACAGGTTAGCCAGTATAGGTGCCGCAGTACAGGTTAGCCAGTATAGGTGCCGCAGTACAGGTTAGCCAGTATAGATGTCACATTACAGGTTAGCCAGTATAGGTGCGGCATTACTAGTTAGCCAGTATAGGTGCCGCAGTACAGGTTAGCCAGTATAGGTGCCGCAGTACAGGTTAGCCACTATAGGTGCCGCAGTACAGGTTAGCCAGGATAGGTGCCGCTGTACAGATTAGCGAGTATAGGTGCCGCAGTACAGGTTAGCCAGTATAGGTGCCATAGTACAGGTTAGCCAGTATAGGTGCCGCAGTACAGGTTAGCCAGGATAGGTGCCACAGTACAGGTTAGCCAGTGGTTAGGTGTCGCAGTACAGGTTAGCCAGTATATAGGTGACGCAGTACAGGTTAGCCAGTGTATAGGTGCCGCAGTACAGGTTAGCTAGTATAGGTTCCGCAGGACAGGTTAGCCAGTATAGGTGCCGCAGTACAGGTAAGCCAGTATTGGTGCCGTAGTACAGGTTAGCTAGTATAGGTGCCGCAGTACAGGTTAGCCAGTATAGGTGCCGTAGTACAGGTTAGCCAGTATAGGTGCCGTAGTAAAGGTTAGCCAGTATAGGTGCCGCAGTACAGGTTAGCCAGTATAGGTGCTGCAGTACAGGTTAGCCAGTATAGGTGCCGCAGTACAGGTTAGCCAGTATAGGTACCACAGTACAGGTTAGCTAGTGTGTAGGTGCGGCAGTACAGGTTAGCCAGTATAGATGCCGCAGTACAGGTTAGCCAGTATAGGTGCCGCAGTACAGGTTAGCCAGTATGGGTGCCGCACTACAGGTTAGCCAGTATGGGTGCTGCAGTACAGGTTAGCCAGTATAGGTGCCGCAGTACAGGTTAGCCAGTATAGATGCCGCAGTACAGGTTAGCCAGTATAGGTGCCGCAGTACAGGTTAGCCAGTATAGGTGCCGCAATACAGGTTAGCCAGTATAGGTGCCACAGTACATGTTAGCCAGTATAGATGCAGCAGTACAGGTTAGCCAGTATAGGTGCCGCAGTACAGGTTAGCCAGTGTATAAGTGCCGCAGTACAGGTTAGCCAGTATAGGCGCCGCAGTACAGGTTAGCCAGTGTATAAGTGCCACAGTACCGGTTAGGCAGTGTATAAGTGCCGCAGTACAGGTTAGCCAGTATAGGTGCCGCAGTACAGGTTAACCAGTGTATAAGTGCCGCAGTACAGGTTAGCCAGTGTATAGGTGCCACAGTACTAGTTAGCCAGTATAGGTGCCGCAGTACAGGTTAGCCAGTATAGGTGCTGCAGTACAGGTTAGCCAGGATAGGTGCCACAGTACAGGTTAGCCAGTGGTTAGGTGTCGCAGTACAGGTTAGCCAGTATATAGGTGACGCAGTACAGGTTAGCCAGTGTATAGGTGCCGCAGTACAGGTTAGCCAGTATAGGTTCCGCAGGACAGGTTAGCCAGTATAGGTGCCGCAGTACAGGTAAGCCAGTATTGGTGCCGTAGTACAGGTTAGCTAGTATAGGTGCCGCAGTACAGGTTAGCCAGTATAGGTGCCGTAGTACAGGTTAGCCAGTATAGGTGCCGTAGTACAGGTTAGCCAGTATAGGTGCCGCAGTACAGGTTAGCCAGTATAGGTGCTGCAGTACAGGTTAGCCAGTATAGGTGCCGCAGTACAGGTTAGCCAGTATAGGTACCACAGTACAGGTTAGCTAGTGTGTAGGTGCGGCAGTACAGGTTAGCCAGTATAGATGCCGCAGTACAGGTTAGCCAGTATAGGTGCCGCAGTACAGGTTAGCCAGTATGGGTGCCGCACTACAGGTTAGCCAGTATGGGTGCTGCAGTACAGGTTAGCCAGTATAGGTGCCGCAGTACAGGTTAGCCAGTATAGATGCCGCAGTACAGGTTAGCCAGTATAGGTGCCGCAGTACAGGTTAGCCAGTATAGGTGCCGCAATACAGGTTAGCCAGTATAGGTACCACAGTACAGGTTAGCTAGTGTGTAGGTGCCGCAGTACAGGTTAGCCAGTGTAGGTGCCGCAGTACAAGTTAGCCAGTATAGGTGCCGCAGTACAGGTTAGCCAGTAGAGGTGCCGCAGTACAGGTTAGCCAGTATAGGTGCCGCAGTACAGGTTAGCCAGTATAGGTGCCGCAGTACAGGTTAGCCAGTATAGATGTCACAGTACAGGTTAGCCAGTATAGGTGCGGCATTACTAGTTAGCCAGTATAGGTGCCGCAGTACAGGTTAGCCAGTATAGGTGCCGCAGTACAGGTTAGCCAGTATAGGTGCCGCAGTACAGGTTAGCCACTATAGGTGCCGCAGTACAGGTTAGCCAGGATAGGTGCCGCTGTACAGATTAGCGAGTATAGGTGCCGCAGTACAGGTTAGCCAGTATAGGTGCCATAGTACAGGTTAGCCAGTATAGGTGCCGCAGTACAGGTTAGCCAGGATAGGTGCCACAGTACAGGTTAGCCAGTGGTTAGGTGTCGCAGTACAGGTTAGCCAGTATATAGGTGACGCAGTACAGGTTAGCCAGTGTATAGGTGCCGCAGTACAGGTTAGCCAGTATAGGTTCCGCAGGACAGGTTAGCCAGTATAGGTGCCGCAGTACAGGTAAGCCAGTATTGGTGCCGTAGTACAGGTTAGCTAGTATAGGTGCCGCAGTACAGGTTAGCCAGTATAGGTGCCATAGTACAGGTTAGCCAGTATAGGTGCCGTAGTACAGGTTAGCCAGTATAGGTGCCGCAGTACAGGTTAGCCAGTATAGGTGCTGCAGTACAGGTTAGCCAGTATAGGTGCCGCAGTACAGGTTAGCCAGTATAGGTACCACAGTACAGGTTAGCTAGTGTGTAGGTGCGGCAGTACAGGTTAGCCAGTATAGATGCCGCAGTACAGGTTAGCCAGTATAGGTGCCGCAGTACAGGTTAGCCAGTATGGGTGCCGCACTACAGGTTAGCCAGTATGGGTGCTGCAGTACAGGTTAGCCAGTATAGGTGCCGCAGTACAGGTTAGCCAGTATAGATGCCGCAGTACAGGTTAGCCAGTATAGGTGCCGCAGTACAGGTTAGCCAGTATAGGTGCCGCAATACAGGTTAGCCAGTATAGGTGCCACAGTACATGTTAGCCAGTATAGATGCAGCAGTACAGGTTAGCCAGTATAGGTGCCGCAGTACAGGTTAGCCAGTGTATAAGTGCCGCAGTACAGGTTAGCCAGTATAGGCGCCGCAGTACAGGTTAGCCAGTGTATAAGTGCCACAGTACAGGTTAGGCAGTGTATAAGTGCCGCAGTACAGGTTAGCCAGTATAGGTGCCGCAGTACAGGTTAACCAGTGTATAAGTGCCGCAGTACAGGTTAGCCAGTGTATAGGTGCCACAGTACTAGTTAGCCAGTATAGGTGCCGCAGTACAGGTTAGCCAGTATAGGTGCTGCAGTACAGGTTAGCCAGGATAGGTGCCACAGTACAGGTTAGCCAGTGGTTAGGTGTCGCAGTACAGGTTAGCCAGAAGAGGTGCCGCAGTACAGGTTAGCCAGTATAGGTGCCGCAGTACAGGTTAGCCAGTATAGGTGCCGCAGTACAGTTTAGCCAGTATAGATGTCACATTACAGGTTAGCCAGTATAGGTGCGGCATTACTAGTTAGCCAGTATAGGTGCCGCAGTACAGGTTAGCCAGTATAGGTGCCGCAGTACAGGTTAGCCACTATAGGTGCCGCAGTACAGGTTAGCCAGGATAGGTGCCGCTGTACAGATTAGCGAGTATAGGTGCCGCAGTACAGGTTAGCCAGTATAGGTGCCATAGTACAGGTTAGCCAGTATAGGTGCCGCAGTACAGGTTAGCCAGGATAGGTGCCACAGTACAGGTTAGCCAGTGGTTAGGTGTCGCAGTACAGGTTAGCCAGTATATAGGTGACGCAGTACAGGTTAGCCAGTGTATAGGTGCCGCAGTACAGGTTAGCCAGTATAGGTTCCGCAGGACAGGTTAGCCAGTATAGGTGCCGCAGTACAGGTAAGCCAGTATTGGTGCCGTAGTACAGGTTAGCTAGTATAGGTGCCGCAGTACAGGTTAGCCAGTATAGGTGCCATAGTACAGGTTAGCCAGTATAGGTGCCGTAGTACAGGTTAGCCAGTATAGGTGCCGCAGTACAGGTTAGCCAGTATAGGTGCTGCAGTACAGGTTAGCCAGTATAGGTGCCGCAGTACAGGTTAGCCAGTATAGGTACCACAGTACAGGTTAGCTAGTGTGTAGGTGCGGCAGTACAGGTTAGCCAGTATAGATGCCGCAGTACAGGTTAGCCAGTATAGGTGCCGCAGTACAGGTTAGCCAGTATGGGTGCCGCACTACAGGTTAGCCAGTATGGGTGCTGCAGTACAGGTTAGCCAGTATAGGTGCCGCAGTACAGGTTAGCCAGTATAGATGCCGCAGTACAGGTTAGCCAGTATAGGTGCCGCAGTACAGGTTAGCCAGTATAGGTGCCGCAATACAGGTTAGCCAGTATAGGTGCCACAGTACATGTTAGCCAGTATAGATGCAGCAGTACAGGTTAGCCAGTATAGGTGCCGCAGTACAGGTTAGCCAGTGTATAAGTGCCGCAGTACAGGTTAGCCAGTATAGGCGCCGCAGTACAGGTTAGCCAGTGTATAAGTGCCACAGTACAGGTTAGGCAGTGTATAAGTGCCGCAGTACAGGTTAGCCAGTATAGGTGCCGCAGTACAGGTTAACCAGTGTATAAGTGCCGCAGTACAGGTTAGCCAGTGTATAGGTGCCACAGTACTAGTTAGCCAGTATAGGTGCCGCAGTACAGGTTAGCCAGTATAGGTGCTGCAGTACAGGTTAGCCAGGATAGGTGCCACAGTACAGGTTAGCCAGTGGTTAGGTGTCGCAGTACAGGTTAGCCAGAAGAGGTGCCGCAGTACAGGTTAGCCAGTATAGGTGCCGCAGTACAGGTTAGCCAGTATAGGTGCCGCAGTACAGTTTAGCCAGTATAGATGTCACATTACAGGTTAGCCAGTATAGGTGCGGCATTACTAGTTAGCCAGTATAGGTGCCGCAGTACAGGTTAGCCAGTATAGGTGCCGCAGTACAGGTTAGCCACTATAGGTGCCGCAGTACAGGTTAGCCAGGATAGGTGCCGCTGTACAGATTAGCGAGTATAGGTGCCGCAGTACAGGTTAGCCAGTATAGGTGCCATAGTACAAGTTAGCCAGTATAGGTGCCGCAGTACAGGTTAGCCAGGATAGGTGCCACAGTACAGGTTAGCCAGTGGTTAGGTGTCGCAGTACAGGTTAGCCAGTATATAGGTGACGCAGTACAGGTTAGCCAGTGTATAGGTGCCGCAGTACAGGTTAGCCAGTATAGGTTCCGCAGGACAGGTTAGCCAGTATAGGTGCCGCAGTACAGGTAAGCCAGTATTGGTGCCGTAGTACAGGTTAGCTAGTATAGGTGCCGCAGTACAGGTTAGCCAGTATAGGTGCCATAGTACAGGTTAGCCAGTATAGGTGCCGTAGTACAGGTTAGCCAGTATAGGTGCCGCAGTACAGGTTAGCCAGTATAGGTGCTGCAGTACAGGTTAGCCAGTATAGGTGCCGCAGTACAGGTTAGCCAGTATAGGTACCACAGTACAGGTTAGCTAGTGTGTAGGTGCGGCAGTACAGGTTAGCCAGTATAGATGCCGCAGTACAGGTTAGCCAGTATAGGTGCCGCAGTACAGGTTAGCCAGTATGGGTGCCGCACTACAGGTTAGCCAGTATGGGTGCTGCAGTACAGGTTAGCCAGTATAGGTGCCGCAGTACAGGTTAGCCAGTATAGATGCCGCAGTACAGGTTAGCCAGTATAGGTGCCGCAGTACAGGTTAGCCAGTATAGGTGCCGCAATACAGGTTAGCCAGTATAGGTGCCACAGTACATGTTAGCCAGTATAGATGCAGCAGTACAGGTTAGCCAGTATAGGTGCCGCAGTACAGGTTAGCCAGTGTATAAGTGCCGCAGTACAGGTTAGCCAGTATAGGCGCCGCAGTACAGGTTAGCCAGTGTATAAGTGCCACAGTACAGGTTAGGCAGTGTATAAGTGCCGCAGTACAGGTTAGCCAGTATAGGTGCCGCAGTACAGGTTAACCAGTGTATAAGTGCCGCAGTACAGGTTAGCCAGTGTATAGGTGCCACAGTACTAGTTAGCCAGTATAGGTGCCGCAGTACAGGTTAGCCAGTATAGGTGCTGCAGTACAGGTTAGCCAGGATAGGTGCCACAGTACAGGTTAGCCAGTGGTTAGGTGTCGCAGTACAGGTTAGCCAGAAGAGGTGCCGCAGTACAGGTTAGCCAGTATAGGTGCCGCAGTACAGGTTAGCCAGTATAGGTGCCGCAGTACAGTTTAGCCAGTATAGATGTCACATTACAGGTTAGCCAGTATAGGTGCGGCATTACTAGTTAGCCAGTATAGGTGCCGCAGTACAGGTTAGCCAGTATAGGTGCCGCAGTACAGGTTAGCCACTATAGGTGCCGCAGTACAGGTTAGCCAGGATAGGTGCCGCTGTACAGATTAGCGAGTATAGGTGCCGCAGTACAGGTTAGCCAGTATAGGTGCCATAGTACAGGTTAGCCAGTATAGGTGCCGCAGTACAGGTTAGCCAGGATAGGTGCCACAGTACAGGTTAGCCAGTGGTTAGGTGTCGCAGTACAGGTTAGCCAGTATATAGGTGACGCAGTACAGGTTAGCCAGTGTATAGGTGCCGCAGTACAGGTTAGCCAGTATAGGTTCCGCAGGACAGGTTAGCCAGTATAGGTGCCGCAGTACAGGTAAGCCAGTATTGGTGCCGTAGTACAGGTTAGCTAGTATAGGTGCCGCAGTACATGTTAGCCAGTATAGGTGCCGTAGTACAGGTTAGCCAGTATAGGTGCCGTAGTACAGGTTAGCCAGTATAGGTGCCGCAGTACAGGTTAGCCAGTATAGGTGCTGCAGTACAGGTTAGCCAGTATAGGTGCCGCAGTACAGGTTAGCCAGTATAGGTACCACAGTACAGGTTAGCTAGTGTGTAGGTGCGGCAGTACAGGTTAGCCAGTATAGATGCCGCAGTACAGGTTAGCCAGTATAGGTGCCGCAGTACAGGTTAGCCAGTATGGGTGCCGCACTACAGGTTAGCCAGTATGGGTGCTGCAGTACAGGTTAGCCAGTATAGGTGCCGCAGTACAGGTTAGCCAGTATAGATGCCGCAGTACAGGTTAGCCAGTATAGGTGCCGCAGTACAGGTTAGCCAGTATAGGTGCCGCAATACAGGTTAGCCAGTATAGGTGCCACAGTACTTGTTAGCCAGTATAGATGCAGCAGTACAGGTTAGCCAGTATAGGTGCCGCAGTACAGGTTAGCCAGTGTATAAGTGCCGCAGTACAGGTTAGCCAGTATAGGCGCCGCAGTACAGGTTAGCCAGTGTATAAGTGCCACAGTACCGGTTAGGCAGTGTATAAGTGCCGCAGTACAGGTTAGCCAGTATAGGTGCCGCAGTACAGGTTAACCAGTGTATAAGTGCCGCAGTACAGGTTAGCCAGTGTATAGGTGCCACAGTACTAGTTAGCCAGTATAGGTGCCGCAGTACAGGTTAGCCAGTATAGGTGCTGCAGTACAGGTTAGCCAGGATAGGTGCCACAGTACAGGTTAGCCAGTGGTTAGGTGTCGCAGTACAGGTTAGCCAGTATATAGGTGACGCAGTACAGGTTAGCCAGTGTATAGGTGCCGCAGTACAGGTTAGCCAGTATAGGTTCCGCAGGACAGGTTAGCCAGTATAGGTGCCGCAGTACAGGTAAGCCAGTATTGGTGCCGTAGTACAGGTTAGCTAGTATAGGTGCCGCAGTACAGGTTAGCCAGTGTAGGTGCCGTAGTACAGGTTAGCCAGTATAGGTGCCGTAGTACAGGTTAGCCAGTATAGGTGCCGCAGTACAGGTTAGCCAGTATAGGTGCTGCAGTACAGGTTAGCCAGTATAGGTGCCGCAGTACAGGTTAGCCAGTATAGGTACCACAGTACAGGTTAGCTAGTGTGTAGGTGCGGCAGTACAGGTTAGCCAGTATAGATGCCGCAGTACAGGTTAGCCAGTATAGGTGCCGCAGTACAGGTTAGCCAGTATGGGTGCCGCACTACAGGTTAGCCAGTATGGGTGCTGCAGTACAGGTTAGGCAGTATAGGTGCCGCAGTACAGGTTAGCCAGTATAGATGCCGCAGTACAGGTTAGCCAGTATAGGTGCCGCAGTACAGGTTAGCCAGTATAGGTGCCGCAATACAGGTTAGCCAGTATAGGTACCACAGTACAGGTTAGCTAGTGTGTAGGTGCCGCAGTACAGGTTAGCCAGTGTAGGTGCCGCAGTACAGGTTAGCCAGTATAGGTGCCGCAGTACAGGTTAGCCAGTAGAGGTGCCGCAGTACAGGTTAGCCAGTATAGGTGCCGCAGTACAGGTTAGCCAGTATAGGTGCCGCAGTACAGGTTAGCCAGTATAGATGTCACATTACAGGTTAGCCAGTATAGGTGCGGCATTACTAGTTAGCCAGTATAGGTGCCGCAGTACAGGTTAGCCAGTATAGGTGCCGCAGTACAGGTTAGCCAGTATAGGTGCCGCAGTACAGGTTAGCCAGTATAGGTGCCGCAGTACAGGTTAGCCAGGATAGGTGCCGCTGTACAGATTAGCGAGTATAGGTGCCGCAGTACAGGTTAGCCAGTATAGGTGCCATAGTACAGGTTAGCCAGTATAGGTGCCGCAGTACAGGTTAGCCAGGATAGGTGCCACAGTACAGGTTAGCCAGTGGTTAGGTGTCGCAGTACAGGTTAGCCAGTATATAGGTGACGCAGTACAGGTTAGCCAGTGTATAGGTGCCGCAGTACAGGTTAGCCAGTATAGGTTCCGCAGGACAGGTTAGCCAGTATAGGTGCCGCAGTACAGGTAAGCCAGTATTGGTGCCGTAGTACAGGTTAGCTAGTATAGGTGCCGCAGTACAGGTTAGCCAGTATAGGTGCCATAGTACAGGTTAGCCAGTATAGGTGCCGTAGTACAGGTTAGCCAGTATAGGTGCCGCAGTACAGGTTAGCCAGTATAGGTGCTGCAGTACAGGTTAGCCAGTATAGGTGCCGCAGTACAGGTTAGCCAGTATAGGTACCACAGTACAGGTTAGCTAGTGTGTAGGTGCGGCAGTACAGGTTAGCCAGTATAGATGCCGCAGTACAGGTTAGCCAGTATAGGTGCCGCAGTACAGGTTAGCCAGTATGGGTGCCGCACTACAGGTTAGCCAGTATGGGTGCTGCAGTACAGGTTAGCCAGTATAGGTGCCGCAGTACAGGTTAGCCAGTATAGATGCCGCAGTACAGGTTAGCCAGTATAGGTGCCGCAGTACAGGTTAGCCAGTATAGGTGCCGCAATACAGGTTAGCCAGTATAGGTGCCACAGTACATGTTAGCCAGTATAGATGCAGCAGTACAGGTTAGCCAGTATAGGTGCCGCAGTACAGGTTAGCCAGTGTATAAGTGCCGCAGTACAGGTTAGCCAGTATAGGCGCCGCAGTACAGGTTAGTCAGTGTATAAGTGCCACAGTACAGGTTAGGCAGTGTATAAGTGCCGCAGTACAGGTTAGCCAGTATAGGTGCCGCAGTACAGGTTAACCAGTGTATAAGTGCCGCAGTACAGGTTAGCCAGTGTATAGGTGCCACAGTACTAGTTAGCCAGTATAGGTGCCGCAGTACAGGTTAGCCAGTATAGGTGCTGCAGTACAGGTTAGCCAGGATAGGTGCCACAGTACAGGTTAGCCAGTGGTTAGGTGTCGCAGTAGAGGTTAGCCAGTATATAGGTGACGCTGTACAGGTTAGCCAGTGTATAGGTGCCGCAGTACAGGTTAGCCAGTATAGGTTCCGCAGGACAGGTTAGCCAGTATAGGTGCCGCAGTACAGGTAAGCCAGTATTGGTGCCGTAGTACAGGTTAGCTAGTATAGGTGCCGCAGTACAGGTTAGCCAGTATAGGTGCCGTAGTACAGGTTAGCCAGTATAGGTGCCGTAGTACAGGTTAGCCAGTATAGGTGCCGCAGTACAGGTTAGCCAGTATAGGTGCTGCAGTACAGGTTAGCCAGTATAGGTGCCGCAGTACAGGTTAGCCAGTATAGGTACCACAGTACAGGTTAGCTAGTGTGTAGGTGCGGCAGTACAGGTTAGCCAGTATAGATGCCGCAGTACAGGTTAGCCAGTATAGGTGCCGCAGTACAGGTTAGCCAGTATGGGTGCCGCACTACAGGTTAGCCAGTATGGGTGCTGCAGTACAGGTTAGCCAGTATAGGTGCCGCAGTATAGGTTAGCCAGTATAGATGCCGCAGTACAGGTTAGCCAGTATAGGTGCCGCAGTACAGGTTAGCCAGTATAGGTGCCGCAATACAGGTTAGCCAGTATAGGTGCCGCAGTACATGTTAGGCAGTATAGATGCCGCAGTACAGGTTAGCCAGTATAGGTGCCGCAGTACAGGTTAGCCAGTGTATAAGTGCCGCAGTACAGGTTAGCCAGTATAGGCGCCGCAGTACAGGTTAGCCAGTGTATAAGTGCCACAGTACAGGTTAGGCAGTGTATAATTGCCGCAGTACAGGTTAGCCAGTATAGGTGCCGCAGTACAGGTTAACCAGTGTATAAGTGCCGCAGTACAGGTTAGCCAGTGTATAGGTGCCACAGTACTAGTTAGCCAGTATAGGTGCCGCAGTACAGGTTAGCCAGTATAGGTGCTGCAGTACAGGTTAGCCAGTATAGGTGCTGCAGTACAGGTTAGCCAGTATAGGTGCCGCAGTACATGTTAGCCAGTATAGGTACCACAGTACAGGTTAGCTAGTGTATAGGTGCCGCAGTACAGGTTAGCCAGTGTATAGGTGCCGCAGTACAGGTTAGCCAGTGTATAGGTGCCGCAGTACAGGTTAGCCAGTATAGGTGCTGCAGTACAGGTTAGCCAGTATAGGTGCCGCAGTACAGGTTAGCCAGTATAGATGCCGCAGTACAGGTTAGCCAGTATAGGTGCCGCAATACAGGTTAGCCAGTATGGGTCCCGCAGTACAGGTTAGCCAGTATAGGTGCCGCAGTACAGGTTAGACAGTAGAGGTGCCGCAGTACAGGTTAGCCAGTATAGATGCCGCAGTACAGGTTAGCCAGTATAGGTGCCGCAGTACAGGTTAGCCAGTATAGGTGCCGCAGTACAGGTTAGCCAGTATAGGTGCCGCAGTACAGGTTAGCCAGTATAGGTGCCGCAGTACAGGTTAGCCAGTATAGGTGCCGCAGTACAGGTTAGCCAGTATAGGTGCCGCAGTACAGGTTAGCCAGTATAGGTGCCGCAGTACAGGTTAGCCAGTATAGGTGCCGCAGTACAGGTTAGCCAGTATAGGTGCCGCAGTACAGGTTAGCCAGTATAGGTGCCGCAGTACAGGTTAGCCAGTATAGATGCCGCAGTACAGGTTAGCCAGTATAGGTGCCGCAGTACAGGTTAGCCAGTATAGTTGCCGCAGTACAGGTTAGCCAGTAGAGGTGCCGCAGTACAGGTTAGCCAGTGTAGGTGCCGCAGTACAGGTTAGCCAGTATAGGTGCCGCAGTAGAGGTTAGCCAGTATATAGGTGCCGCAATACAGGTTAGCCAGTATAGGTGCCGCAGTACAGGTTAGCCAGGATAGGTGCCGCAGTACAGGTTAGCCAGTATAGGTGCCGCAGTACAGGTTAGCCAGTATAGGTGCCGCAGTACAGGTTAGCCAGGATAGGTACCGCAGAACTGGTTAGCCAGTATAGGTGCCGCAGTACAGGTTAGCCAGTATAGGTGCCGCAGTACAGGTTAGCCAGTATAGGTGCCGCAGTACAGGTTAGCCAGTATAGGTGCCGCAGTACAGGTCAGCCAGTATAAGTGCCGCAGTACAGGTTAGCCAGTATAGATGCCGCAGTAAAGGTTAGCCAGGATAGGTGCCGCAGTTCAAGTTTGCCAGTATAGGTACCACAGTACAGGATAGCCACTATAGGTGCCGCAGTGCAGGTTAGCCAGTATAGGTGCCACAGTACAGATTAACCAGTGTATAGGTGCCGCAGTACAGGTCAGCCAGTATAGGTGCCGCAGTACAGGTTAGCTAGTATAGATGCCGCAGTACAGGTTAGCCAGGATAGGTGCCGCAGTTCAAGTTTGCCAGTATAGGTACAACAGTACAGGTTAGCCACTATAGGTGCCGCAGTGCAGGTTAGCCAGTATAGGTGCCACAGTACAGATTAACCAATGTATAGGTGCCGCAGTACAGGTTAGCCATCCAGATCTTTCTTTAGTGTATAAATGTTATTACCTATGCCATCAATGTGATACGTACATTTCTATGAGCATATACAAATTATTGATGCCAAAGCTCACAAACTTCGTCATTGATTAATTGAGTGTTTGTGCGTTAGGGTTAGAAAAAGTGGGCAGAGCCAACACCAGCCAAATATATACCCAGGCAACGCCGGGCAATCAGCTAGTACATAATAATAACATGGTAGGACATTAGACTAGGACTATGGTAGAGATTAGATTGGGAGCTCCTCTGAGGACAGTCAGTGACATGACTATGTACTCTGTAATGTGCTGCAGGAGATGTCAGTGCTATATAAATATATAATAATAATATGGTAGGACATTACACTATGATGACTATGGTAGAGATTAGATTGGGAGCTCCTCTGAGGACAGTCAGTGACATGACTATGTACTCTGTAATGTGCTGCAGAAGATGTCAGTGCTATATAAATATATAATAACTATCTGATTGCCCGGGTACATATTTTGCTGGCATCAATAATTTGCATTGAAATGAAAAAATCTGATGGGCTATTTGTGGCTCCACCCCCTTTTCTGAATTTGAACCCCATTCACCCAATGACCAACTATACCAGGTTTGAGGCCTGTGCCATTAACAGTACAAGAATGGCAGCAATTAAATATTCCCTTGAAAAGCAATAGGTGAAGCTTTATTCACTTTTGTAGGCTCCACCCACGTTTCTGAATATTAATCCCAGTCACCCAGTGACCAACTGTGCAAAGTTTAAAAACCCTGCCATTAACAGTGTAAGAATGGCTGCAGTTTATATTTTCCCAGTCAAATTTGTATTTGTCTCCACCCACCGATGACCCGGCCTTGCCCGTGTATGTATTTGACTGGTGTTGGCTCCGCCCACTTTCTAACCCTAACACACAAACACTCAATGACCAAGTTTGTCCATGTTTGTGAGCTTTGGGGTCCTTGGCATCAATAATTTGTATATTCCCATAGAAATTAAACAAATCAGATAGGCTGTTTGTGGCTCCACCCCTCTCCAGCATTTGAACCCCAGTCAACCAATGACCAACTGTAGCAGGTTTGAGGCATCTGCTATTAACAGTGTAAAAATGGCAGCAATTTAAATATTCCCCTTGAAATTCAACAGGTGAATTTTGATTGGCTATTATAGGCTCCACCCACCTCCCTGAATATTAATCTCAGTCACCCAGTGACCATCTGGGCAAAGTTTGGGAACCCTGCCATTATGGCTGCAGTCTACACTTTCCCAGTGAAATTGGTGGTTTTGGCTCTGCCCACTTTTTGTAACCTGGACACAAAGTCACTACTCAATGACCAAGTTTGTGAGCTTAGGTTCCTTGGCATTAATAATTTGTATTTTCCCAAGAAATGAAACTGTTTGTGGCTCTGTCCCCTTTTCTAAATATGAACCCAAATGACCAACTGTACCAGGTTTGAGGCTTGTGCCATTAACAGTGCAAGAATGGCAGCAATTTTAATATTCCCCTTGAAAATCAACAGGTGATTTTTGATTGGGTTTTTTAGGCTCCACCCACTTTTCTGAATATTTATCCCAGTCACCCAGTAACCAGCTATGCTAAGTTTGAGAACCCTGCCATTAACAGTGAAGAAGGGCTGCAGTTTACAATTTCCCAGAAAAATCTGTTTTTGACTCCACCCACTTTTTGTAACCTGGACACACAGTCACTACTCAATGACCAAGTTTGTGAGCTTTTGGGTTCCTGGCATCAAAATTGTGTGAATGGAAGCAGTTTATCCAGAAAAGCAAATCTTATTGGCTGTTTGTGGCTCCACCTACTTTTCCGAATATTAATCCCAGTCACCCAGTGACCAACTGTGTGAAGTTTGAGAACCCTGCCATTAACAGTGTAAGAATAGCTGCAGTTTATATTTTCCCATGTAAAAAGTTAGTTGTTTTTTGGCTCCGCCCACTATTTCTAACCTTGACATACAGTCACTTAATGACCAACTTTATGAGCTTTTGGGTCCTTGGCATCAATAAGTTGCATTTTACCATTGAAATTAAACAAATCTGGTTGGCGGTTTTTGGCTCGCTCCCTTTTCAGAATGTAAACCCCAGTCTCCCAGTGACTGACTGTAGCAGATTTGAGGCCTCTGCCATTAAGAGTGTATGAATAGGAGCAATGTAAATTTTCCCCTTGAAAATCAAAAGGTGAATTTTGATTGGCTGCTGTAGGCTCCACCCACTTTCCTGAATATTAGTCCCAGTCACCCAGTGGCCAACTGTGTCAAGTGTGAGAACCCTGCCAATAACAGAATGGCTGAAATCAATCTAAAAAATCTGATAGGCTGTTTGTGGCTCCACCCCCTTTAGTGAATTTGGACCCCAGTCACCCAATGACTGACTGTATCAGGTTTGAGAACTCTGCCATTAAGGCCTCTTGCACACTGCATGCATTTCAGATTCCGATTCCGCTTTTTAATCTGTTTTTACATCCGATTCCGATTCAGATTTTTAATCTTAACTGCATGCTGCGTTTTTTGATCCGTTTTTCTGTTGAATGTATTCAAGGAAAATCGGAAACGGAATCGGAATCGGAATCGGAAAACGGTTTTGCAGTGTGCAGGGAGCCTAACAGTGTAAGAATGGTAGCAATGTAAATATTCCCCTTGAAAATTAATAGGTGAATTTTGATTGGCTGTTTTAGGCTCCACCCACATTTATGAATATTAATCCCAGTCACCCAGTGGCCAATTGTGTCAAGTTTGGGAACCCTGCCATGTAAAAATTAAGTTGGCGCCACCCACTTTTTCTAACCTTCACATACAGTCACTCAATTATCACGTTTATCAGCTTTGGGGTCCTTGGTATCAATACTTTGTATATTCCCATTGAAAAATAAACAAATCTGATTGGCTGTTTGTGGCTCCGCCCCTTTCTGAATTTGAACCCTAATCACTCAGTGACCACCTGTACCAGGTTTGAGGCATCTGCTATTAAGTGTATAAGAATGGTAGCACCTTAAATATTCCCTTTGAAAATCGAAAGGTAAATTTTTATTGGCTGTTGTAGGCTCCACCCACCTTCCAAATTCCAAATCTTATTCACCCAGTGACCAACTGTGCAAAGTTTGAGGACCCTGCCATTAACGGTGTAAGAATGGCTGCAGTTTATATTTTCCCAGTAAAATTAGTTTTTGGCTCCACCCACTTTTTGTAACCTGGACACACAGTCACTCAATGACCAAGTTTGTGAGCTTTCGGGTCCTTGGCATCAAAAATGTGTGAATGGAAGCAGTTTATCCACCAAGGAAATCTGATTGGCTGTTTGTGGCCCCGCCCCTTTAGTGAATTTGGAGCCTAGTCATCCAATGAACGACTGTAGCAAGTTTGAAGCCTCTGCCATTAGCAGTGTAAGATTGGCTGCATTTTAAATATTTCCCTTAAAAATCAATAGGTGAATTTTGATTGGCTGTTGTAGGCTCCACCCACTTTCCTGAGTATGAATCCCAGTCACCCAGTGACCAAGTGTGCAAAGTTTGAGAACCCTGCTGTTAACAGTCTAAAAATGGCTGTTTACATTTTTACATTTTCCCATTCAAAATGAATGGCTGAAATTTGATTGGCTGTTTTATGCTCCGCCCACTTTTCCTGGATTTGTAACCTCGGTCACCAAGTGACCACCTGTGCCAAGTGTGGGGACTCTGGCTTGATTACTGTGAGAATGGCAGCCTTTTACATTTTTTCCATTGACATGAATGGGTGAAATCTGATTGGCTGTTTGTAACTCCGCCCAGGTGTGCAGGGGGGCCGCGAGACCCCCAGAACATATCATCCCAGGTAGTAAGGGATCTGTGTACCAAGTTTTGTTCAAATCGGTCAAGCCGTTTTTGTGTGATCGCGGCACATACACACACACACACACACACACACACACACACACACACACACACACACACACACACACACACACACACACACACACACACACACACACACACACACACACACACACACACACACACACACACACACACACACACACACACACACACACACACACACACACACACACACACACACACACACACACACACACACACACACACACACACACACACACACACATCCGATTTTATATATATCTACTAGCTAATTGCCCGGCGTTGCCCGGGTATGTATTTGGCTGGTGTTGGCTCCGCCTATTTTTTCTAACCGTAACACACAATTACTCATTGACCAAGTTTGTGAGCTTTGCGGTCTTTGGTATCAATAATCTGCATTGAAATGAAACAAATCTGATTGACTGTTTGTGGCTCCACTCCCTTTTCTGAATTTGAACCCCAGTCACCCAATAACCAACTGTACCAGGTTTGAGGCCTGTGCCATTAACAGTGCAAGAATGGTAGCAATTAAATATTCCCCTTGAAAAGCAATAGGTGAAGTTTGATTCACTTTTGTAGGCTCCACCCACTTTTCTGAATATTAATCCCAGTCACCCAGTGACCAACTGTGCAAAGTTTAAAACCCTGCCATTAACAGAATGGCTGCAGTGTACATTTTCCCAGTGAAATTTGTATTTGTCTCCACCCACTGATGACCCGGCGTTGCCCGGGTATGTATTTGACTGGTGTTAGCTCCGCCCACTTTCTAACCCTAACACACAAACACTCAATGACCGAGTTTGTGAGCTTTGGAGTCCTTGGCATCAATAATTTGTATATTCCCATAGAAATTAAACAAATCAGATTGGCTGTTTATGGCTCCACCCCTCTCCAGCATTTGAACCCCAGTCACCCAATGACCAACTGTAGCAGGTTTGAGGCATCTGCTATTAACAGTGTAAAAATGGCAGCAATTTAAATATTCGACTTGAAAATCAACAGGTGAATTTTGATTGGCTATTATAGGCTCCACCCACTTCCCTGAATATCTCAGTCACTCAGTGACCATCTGGGCAAAGATTGGGAACCCTGAAATAAACAGTGTAAGAAGGGCTGCAGTTTACACTTTCCCAGTGAAATTTGTTTTCGGCTCCGCCCACTTTTTGTAACCTGGACACAAAGTCACTACTCAATGCCCAAGTTTGTGAGCTTTGGGGTCCTTGGCATCAATAATTTGTATTTTCCCATGAAATGAAACAAATCTGATTCACTGTTTGTGGCTCTGTCCCCTTTTCTGAATTTGAGCCCCAGTGACCCAATGACCAACTGTGCCAGGTTTGAGGCTTGTGCCATTAACAGTGCAAGAATGGCAGCAATTTTAATATTCTCCTTGAAAAGCGACATGTGATTTTTGATTGGCATTTTTAGGCTCCACCCACTTTTCTGATTATTAATCCCAGTCACCCGGTAACCAGCTATGCTAAGTTTGAGAACCCTGCCATTAACAGTGAAGAAGGGCTGCAGTTTACAATTTCCCAGAAAAATCTGTTTTTAACTCCACCCACTTTTTGTAACCTTGACACGCAGTCACTACTCAATGACCAAGTTTGTGAGCTTTTGGGTTCCTGGCATCAAAATTGTGCTAATGGAAGCAGTTTATCCAGCAAAGAAATCTGGCTGTTTTTGGCTCCGCCCCTTTACTGAATTTGAACCCCAAACACTTAACGACTGACTGTAGCAGGTTTGAAGCCTCTGCTATTAACAGTGTGAGAATGGCTGCAGTTTCAATATTCCCCTTGAAAATCAATAGGTGAATTTTGATTGGCTGCTGTAGGCTCCACCCACTTTCCTGAATATTAGTCCCAGTCACCCAGTGGCCAACTGTGTCACGTTTGAGAACCCTGCCAATAACAGAATGGCTGAAATCAATCTAACAAATGTGATTGGCTGTTTGTGGCTCCACCCCTTTAGTGAATTTCGACCCCAGTCACCCAGTGGCTGATTGTATCAGGTTTGAGGCCTCTGCCACTAACAGTGTAAAAATGTTAGCAATGTGAATATTCCCAATGAAAATCAATAGGTACATTTTAATTGGCTGTTGTAGGGTCCACCCACATTTCTGAATATTCATCCAAGTCACCCAGTGGCCAATTGTGTAACGTTTGGGAACCCTGCCATGTTAAAAATGTAGTTGTTGGCACCGCCCACTTTTTCTACTTTTGACATACAGTCACTCAATTATCAAGTTTATCAGCGTTGGGGTCCTTGGTATCAATACTTTGTATATTCCCATTGAAAAATAAACAAATCTGGCTGTTTGTGGCCACCCCCTTTCTGAATTTGGACCCCAGTCACCCAGTGACCACCTGTACCAGGTTTGAGGAGTCTGCTTTTAACAGTATAAGAGAATGTTAGCAGATGAAATATTCCCTTTGAAAATCAAAAGGTGAATTTTTATTGGCTGTTGTAGGCTCCACCCACCTTCCAAAATCTTAATCTCAGTTACCCAATGACCAACTGTGGAAAGTTTGAGGACCCTGCCATTAACGATGTAAGAATGGCTGCAGTTTATATTTTCCCAGTAAAAGTTGTTTTGGCTCCGCCCACTTTTTGTGACCTTGACACACAGTCACTCAATGACCAAGTTTGTGAGCTTTCAGGTTCCTGGCATCAAAAATGTGTGAATGGAAGCAGTTTATCCACTAAGGAAATCTGATTGGCTGTATGTGGCCCCGCCCCTTTAGTGAATTTGGACCCCAGTCACCCAATGACGACTGTAGCAAGTTTAAAGCCTCTGCCATTAACAGTGTAAGAATGGCAGCAGTTTAAATATTCCCCTTGAAAATCAATAGGTGAATTTTGATTGGCTGTTGTAGTCTCCACCCATTTTCTTGAATCTTAATCACATTCACCCAGTGACCAACTGTGTCAAGTTTGAGAACCCTGCGATTAACAGTCTAAGAATGGCTGCAGTTTACATTTTCCCATTTAAAATGAACGGCTGAAATTTGATTGGCTGTTTTATGCTCCGCCCACTTTTCCTGGATTTGTAACCTCGGTCACCAAGTGACCACCTGTGCCAAGTGTGGGGACTCTGGCTTGATTACTGTGAGAATGGCAGCCTTTTACATTTTTTCCATTGACTTGAATGGGTAGAATGTGATTTGCTGTTTGTAGCTCGGCCCAGGTGTGCAGGGGGCCCGCGAGACCCCCAGAACATATCATCCCAGGTAGTAAGGGATCTGTGTACCAAGTTTCGTTCAAATCGGTCAAGCCGTTTTCGAGTGATCGCGGCACATACATACACATACATACACACACACATACACATACACACATCCGATTTTATATATATAGATTAGTGAATCTTTTCTAGTTGTTCATTAAGGCCCTCTGGCGTGAGGGTCTTTAACCTCCTTGCCGGTCTAAAAAATCCGGCAAGGAGGCAGCGCCGCACTTTTTTTTTTTTTTTTAAATCATGTAGCGAGCCCACGGCTCGCTACATGATAGCCGCTGATGGAGTAATGTAGATGAAGAAAGACGGAGCACCAGCTCTGCTCATAAGGTTTATTGTGACACACCAGGCATTACAGGCATACCAGATATAGTATAGGCAAAGATACCGGCCTTACAGCCGTTTCACGGTACAACCGCTTCCTCAGAGACCACAAACGGTACCGTCTGCACACCTGGGCGGAGCTACAAACAGCAAATCAGATTTCATCCATTCAAGTCAATGGAAAAAATGTAAAAGGCTGCCATTCTCACAGTACTCAAGCCAGAGTCCCCACACTTGGCACAGTTGGTCACTTGGTGACCGAGGTTACAAATCCAGGAAAAGTGGGTGGGGCATAAAACAGCCAATCAAATTTCAGCCGTTCATTTTAAATGGGAAAATGTAAACTGCAGCCATTCTTACACTGTTAATCGCAGGGTTCTCAAACTTGGCACATTTGGTCACTGGGTGAATGCGATTAAGATTCAAGAAAATGGGTGGAGCCTACAACAGCCAATCAAAATTCACCTATTGATTTTCAAGGGGAATATTTAAACTGCTGCTATTCTTACACTTTTAATGGCAGAGGCTTCAAACTTGCTACAGTCGCTCATTGGGTGACTGGGGTCCAAATTCACTAAAGAGGCGGGGCCACATACAGCCAATCAGATTTCCTTGGTGGATAAACTGCATCCATTCACACATTTTTGATGCCAGGAACCTGAAAGCTCACACACTTGGCCATTGAGTGACTGTGTGTCAATGTTACAAAAAGTGGGCGGAGCCAAAACAACTTTTACTGGGAAAATATAAACTGCAGCCATTCTTACACCGTTAATGGCAGGGTTCTCAAACTTTGCCCAGATGGTCACTGAGTGACTGAGATTAATATTCAGGGAAGTGGGTGGAGCCTATAATAGCCAATCAAAATTCACCTGTTGATTTTCAAGTGGAATATTTAAATTGCTGCCATTTTTACACTGTTAATAGCAGATGCCTCAAACCTGCTACAGTTGGTCATTGGGTGACTGGGGTTCAAATGCTGGAGAGGGGCAGAGCCACAAACAGCGTATCTGATTTAATCTCTATGGGAATATACAAATTATTGATGCCAAGGACCCCAAAGCTCACAAACTTGGTCATTGAGTGTGCGTTAGTGTTAGAAAGTGGGCGCAGCCAACACCAGTCAAATACATATCCGGGCAACGCCGGGTCATCAGTGGGTGGAGACAAATACAAATTTCACTGGGAAAATGTAAACTGCAGCCATTCTTACACTGTTAATGGCAGGGTTTTTAAACTTTGCGCAGTTGGTCACTGGGTGACTGGGATTAATATTCAGAAAAGTGGGTGGAGCCTACAAAAGTGAATCAAACTTCACCTATTGCTTTTCAAGGGCACGGGCCTCAAACCTGTTACAGTTGGTTATTGGGTCACTGGGGTTCAAATTCAGAAATGGGGTGGAGCCACAAACAGCCAATCAGATTTGTTTCATTTCAATGCAAATTACTGATGCCAAAGACCCCAAAAGCTCACAAACTTGGTCATTGAGTAATTGTATGTTAGGGTTAGAAAAAGGGGGCGGAGCCAACACCAGCCAAATACATTCGCCGGGCAAATACAAATACATTCGCAACGCCGGGCAATCAGCTAGTCAGGTATATATCTGTATTCTTGGTGATTCTGCAGATCACCAATAATCAGATTCTCTCTGCGAGTTGACACCAATCGTTACAGTAATTTGGTAATATTGGATTGAAAAACGGTGGTGTTTAGTACAAACGGGCAGGCTGTGCACCTGGTGTTATTGCAGGGCACGCATCCGGGTACATATTGGTTGTCCGTGTCATTAATAGTCTTGGGTGTTTTAAACCGACTTGGTGCTAGGAGACTTTTGAGATTGGGTGCTCTTCTAAAAGTAATCGCAGGAGTAGGTGGAATGATTGGGCGGAGATATGGGTCCTGAAGCAGGATTTCCCATCTTTTCTTCAAAATGGAACGGATTTGGGGGTGTTGAGCACTGAACTGTGTAATGAAATGAGGGCCATCAGTGGTGGATGGTTGTCTACAGTAGGAGAGTGGGTTCGTGTTTTTTGGCTTTGAATATGGTGTCCTTGATCAATTTTTTGGGGTATTTTCGTGCTGTAAATTTACTGGCAAGAATCTCAGATTGTGAATTGTAATCAGTGATGTCTGTACAATTTTTGTGAATTCTTCTAAACTGGCTGTAAGGTGTGTTGATGGTCCAGGGGCGGTAATGAAAGCTGTCGAAGTGTATGTAATTGTTGGCATCGACCGGTTTAAAGTATGTTTTGGTTTTGATGAGATCGGATTCGATGAAGAGTGTTAAATCTAAGAATTCTAGATTTGTTGGATCGCACTTTAAGGTGAACTGTAAACCAGCCAGGTTGCAATTTAGATAGTTCAGGAAGAGGGGGATGAGGTCAGTGTTGCCTTTCCATATGAAGATGAGATCGACAATGTACCGCTTGTAAAATATGACGTTATTGATATAGGGGTTATTAGATTGCATTTTTTGTAGTTCTAGCAGGCCCATAGAGAGATTAGCATAAGAAGGGGCAAAGGACGAACCCATCGCTGTGCCATTGGTTTGATGATAAACCTTGTCTCTGAATGTAAAAACATTGTTCTGTAAAATAAATTCAGTACAGTTGGCTAAGAATGACTGTTGGCTGTGGGGCATTAGAGGGTTGGTGGACAGGAAATGTTTGATAGCTGAAATGCCATATGAGTGTGGTAAATTTGTATACAGGGAGGAGACATCGCAGGTGAGCCATGTATAGTTGTCCTGCCAGGTGATAGAGCTGAGGAGTTCGATGAGGTGTGTGGAATCTTTTAAATAGGAACTGAGTGATTTGTACTAATGGTTGAAGATGTTGATCGACGAAACGTGAAAAATTGCTGGTGAGTGAATCTATACCGGAAATAATGGGGCGTCCTGGTGGTTTGGTGAGGGATTTATGGATTTTCGGTAAATAGTAAAAAAAATGGAGTTTTTGGATGTAGATTAATAATGAAATTTCTCTCATTTTTAATAGGCGTTCTGCTTCCTACAGATAGTCCCCAGTGTTGAGAATAACAAACCCCCCCACTTTGTCTGCTGGTTTAATGATTAGGTTATGCTGAAGTGTTTTGATGGCCGTCTTTTGTTGGCGAGTGAGGTTGGAGGAGGAATTGGGTCTGTCTGTGTGGATGTTTTGTAGGTTCTGTAGTACTATTGAATAAAAGGTATCAATGAAATTGCCTTTGGATGCTGTGGGATAAAATCGGGATCTTCCCTTTAACTGGGTAGTGATAAAACATTCAGTGATGATCTCAGGTGTGGATATTGTACATGTGTACATGTTGGTATGGATTCGTTGTTGGTTATAATCAGAGAAGTTGCCTCATGGTTAGTGGGTGGGTTTAGTTTTTTTATAGCAAAATGCCGTGTCGATGTTAATGTAACGATTGTGGAACTTTCTCCGTGATCAGCGCACAACGCGTGCGCTGACACGGCGTAAATCCTCCACAAGCGTATATTTGCAGGCACCCAGCAAAAGGTGCTACGCACCCGTAGAGGTAAAATTCCTGTCGGCAGATGGCGCTGGGGAGTGCAGAGGAACCAATCCTCTGTACCTCCACAAGTGCCAGACAGGAATTGTACGAAGCGCAGAACGCAATCGCAAGAGAGGCGATTGTGAATTAGATTGAGCAAAGGGACAGGTTGTATGTGTGTGCGCCAATCCAGTCGCCACCCCGCGACCGTGCACACACAACAGCAGATACGAAATAGGAACGCGATCGCGAGAGGTGCGATCGCCAGACGTGACACAAGGCAGATCAGAATAGAATACGAGGTTAGCAAAGGCACAGCAAATAATACAATGAGGAGATACGGAAAATAACAAACGCTAGCTAACCGTGAACACCGCACTCATTCGCAACAGTGCACGCGGTTATGCGCGGTCTCCACGTGTTAAGCACAATAGAGACAAGCACGCCTAACTAACCATTAACAGACAAACATGAAACAGAGGACACGAGCGCTTGCTTAACGATTACCTCACGAGCCTCCAGCAAGCGTAGCAGACAAGACAGACACACGAAAACAAGGACAAGCGAGAGATAGGATCCACAGCACTATCGAAAAGTCGCTAGCGCGATCCAGGTACAGAGTAGCAGAACAGAAGGATCCCCAGCGCTAGCGAAAAGTAGCTAGCGCGATCCCAGAAGACAGAACAGAAGGATCCCCAGCGCTAGCGAAAAGTAGCTAGCGCGATCCCAGGAGACAGAACAGAAGAGATAGCTGGTAGCAACCGCTGCACCAGCTATACTCCAAGAACAGAGATCAGAACCATTTCCTGTCGACCACCTTTGGGACAGGACAATGGCAACAGGCAAGACAAGACAGAACAGGCAATACAGATAATACAACCTGACTGGGCTAGAAGGGGAGCCTAAAGCAACCCCCGGGAATTAACTATACTAGATAGCAATGGCTGACATTCCAGCAGTGTCCATCAGGAACAGACCATGGAAGGGAAATGACCAGCCAAGCCTTCTGGGAAACATAAAGCTCTTATAGTGCCAGTCATCAAAGAAGGCAGGTAGGGGATTTGCATAACGAATGTATGCAAATTCCCCAACAAGAGAACAGAACAGAAACTTGCAATGTAAAGACAGGTCTCTGTTCCAGAGACCTGCAGCCCACAGACTAGAGGAATGGACAAACAGCTGTCTGCCTGTGCAGCCAGCTGAGCGGATCATCACAGTACCCCCCCCCTCTAGGGATGGATTCCAGACATCCCTCAAAACTGGTATCATCACAAAACTCTAACTGAAGACTCATGAAGGTCGGGACAGCCCGACAAGGCCCAATTCCAGAGTCAGTCCATCCGAAACCGACCTCATCGGAAGCAGAAGCCACCGAAACATGCCCATCAGCACTACAAGTCTCAGCGTAACACCCATCAGGACTGTGGACACCAGAGAAGAAGCCATCGACACCCTCCAGACAATACCCACCACCTTCCAAGGAGCGTCCAAGAATACCAAACCTGCCGCAATACCTGTTTGAAGTGTCCCTTACAACACCAAAGCCATTGCTGATCGTATTCAGGGCACCAAGCAAAACCTTTCCCGGAATCTCCCAGAACGCCTTGAAGCTCCGCAGAGATCCCAAGAAGCCAGAACGCTCACCAGGCTCACATGGCGAACCACCAAGAACCCCTATGGAACCTATGATCATTCCAGACTCAAAAATAACAGGACACCCATCAAGATCAGGACTTTCAGGGACCACTTCTGGGCATGCAAGCAGGCAGGCAAAATCAGAACATGTCTCCACTGAGGAAGCATCTGAGCATGCTGGTAACCGAGGCACACTTGGGCTTTCTGGGTCACAGAGCACATCGGGGTACACTAGTACAGGAGAAACCTCAGGACATGTCGGGGAACTGCCAACCCTTAGAGTCCGACACGACAAGACCAAAACCAGTACCGGGCAGAAAATCATCACGAGTAAAGGTCACAGGTACTGGTCTTTCAAAAGAAGACTCGGACTCAAATTCAGAATTTTCTGTAACTGTAATATCATCATTGACTACACATGAATGAAGCTCCACAAGAGCTGCAAAAGTAGTCAGCAAGGCAGCAATGCCTACTGAAGTGGGCAACACCTCAGAAGGACCTGGGGGGCAGGAGACATCTCCTACAAGTTCTGCACCCTTTGGGAGGAACTCGGAGACCTTCAGATCATCAAACAAGACCTCAGGAACATCATTTTTCAAGTTTTCTAAGAAGGATTCTGTACTATCCATGTTAAAGGGCACAACTGGAACTTTATTTTGAGAACAGGGCAGATGTCCCAGGGAAGGTTCCACCATAAACTGAGACTGAATTTCATCATCATGAGTGGAACGTACAGGAATATTCACTGGACCACACACTGACTCCCTAACTTTAATCTCGCTGCACCCAGAATTCTGCGTAGTAGTCAAACTAGCTTGCAACTCCAAAAAGGCAGAAAGACACGTAAAAATAGCAGCAATACCTAGACGAGCCTCTAGGGGCAGGGCAGGAGATATTGTACAAGGCAATATTGACTCATCCAGAGTACAGGGTGGAGAGTCAGAACTTTCTTCAAAGCAAGAAAGGGACTCCCAAATGTCAGTGTGATTGGACATCGTTTTGTTATTCATGGTACAGGGCAGGCTCAGAGAAAGCGTCTCTGAATAAGGCAAAGAAGGTTCAGCATCAGATTCGCAAAACCGAAGCGCTGTCTCACTCTTAGATTCGACTAACAATGTCGAATCCGAGGAATCAGAACGCAAAACCTGCGAATCAAAATTCACTTTAGGTTGTGAAACTGATGCTTCCATAGCGCAAACCTCCGCGATCTGCGGAGCAGACTGCAAGGCATCTAGGACCGAAACACTGGAGCAACTGTCTCCAGGCAACGGGCCCTTACAGGTGAGAACAGGGTGAGAAAGGGAATCATTTGCAGAAGAAATAGCGACATCAACAGGATAAACTTTAGTAGGCATATTAATTTTACTTTTGACGCTGTACAGTCGAGAAACTTTCCCCATAGCAGGGTCACAGATGGAAGATCTCAAAGATCTGCTTCTAAATGACAAAGGATCCCACACATCCTTGAGGAAACCGGCAGACTTATGCCGATCACAATCTGCAGGAACATCCGAGAAACAGGCATCAGATCGCACAGATTCAAACTGCACACTGTCAGGAGAGAATCCTTCAGGATTCGCACAGGAATCAACCACAGCGGCATACTCATTCATTTCAGATTTCACAAAGTCAAGACTCTCATGCTTTACCCCAGAAAGGCAGGAACAATCATCCGACAACGATGTCTCTTTATTGGAATCAATTGGTTGGTGTGTGTGCAACTCATCCAAAATCGTTTGCCATACATAGATCACCAGATCCACATCATCCTTGTCACATTCATCGGAATCAATCAGAAGGTACATAGAATCGAGACAATCATTCAAGACATCTTCGCTTTTTGCGATGTAAAAATCGCAAAAGGCTTTCCAATCAAAATCGAATTCCTCCAGCAAGGCCCCAACATCCCAGGAAGAAACTGGGGGTTCAAACAGGCCAGCATCCAGATAATCTCCATAGGGGTGGAGTTCAGGAACAAGAACAGATTTTTTAACTGCTTTAATGTAGTGTGCGATCCTACCTATAGCAGGATCCACATAAGCTTTGGATTGGGGCAAAAAACCTGGAAACTGATCAGCAGATGCATTATAAACATCATTATCATACTGCATGGTTTTGCCCATTTCAGACTTGACAGAAATAACCTCTCTATCTGTGGTTGCCATGGGCAACGGATCTTTCCGCTGGGAAGCCTTCCTAGATCTTTTACGTTTAGACTTAGGGCCCGTTCAGATCACAAATGCGGATGGCCATGCGTGCGGAACGCGTGCGGACCGCAACGCGTACGAACGCATGGCCATCCGCGTTTGTGTGCGTTGCGTGGCTGATCCCATCACTGAAAAGTGAATGGGACAGCCACGCGTTTTGTCAAAATCTGCGTGCAGCATGCGTTCCCGGACCGCACAGGTCCGGAACGCATGCAGTGTGAACATCAGACATTGCACTCTATGCACTCTATGTGTGTATCGGCCACCTGCACGCGTTTCCAAAACGCGGCTGGAAACGCGTGCAGTGTAAACGCTCCCTTAGGGCCCTTTTCCACTAGCAATCGCTAGCGTTCACGCTGAACGCTAGCGATTGCTGAATCGCAATTACCGGCGATTCCCCGACGTTCGCCGCCGCGATTTTGCTATGCTATGCACTGCATAGCAAAATCGCGGCGAATATCGCTCCGCCGCGCGTTCGCGTTCCTGACAAAAACGAATCGCGGTAGTGGAAATGACCTACCGCGATTCCTATGTTAAAAAGCAAACCGTAGCGATTGTAAAATCGCTAGCGGTTTGCGTTTTTGCGATTCAGCCAGCGCAAACGCGCTGGTGGAAAAGGGCCCTTAGAGGCTTTGGATGGCTGCTTTATGGATGAAAGAGTAGATGGAGCAGCTGATTGAGCTGCTGACAACAACTCATTAAGGGGGTATGGTAATTGAGGTAATCTCAGCCAATTGTGAATTAAAAAGGCCAAGAATTCCAGGGGTCTTTGACTCAGGGTGGTATGATCTAACACATCATAACCCCACATTGACATTTCGCCCCCCAACAGAATGTAGACCATTTGGGGGGCCCAGGTAGACACTGGGGTGCATTGGAATTCAGGGTTCGCTAACAGTTTCGTACACTCAGACAAAAATTCGTCTGCTGATTCAGGTTCAAGTTTTTTAAATCTCTTAAAGGTACAAGAGCCATATTCGACAAAATCGTACAAATCGGAAATTCCGTCTACACTGGGGTTTTGGGTTCGGCTGGTCATTCTGTAACGATTGTGGAACTTTCTCCGTGATCAGCGCACAACGCGTGCGCTGACACGGCGGAAATCCTCCACAAGCGTATATTTGCAGGCACCCAGCAAAAGGTGCTACGCACCTGTAGAGGGAAATTCCTGTCGGCAGATGGCGCTGGGGAGTGCAGAGGAACCAATCCTCTGTACCTCCACAAGTGCCAGACAGGAATTGTACGAAGCGCAGAACGCAATTGCAAGAGAGACGATTGCGAATTAGATTGAGCAAAGGGACAGGTTGTATGTGTGTGCGCCAATCCAGTCGCCACCCCGCGACCGCACACACACAACAGCAGATACGAAATAGGAACGCGATCGCGAGAGGTGCGATCGCCAGACGTGACACAAGGCAGATCAGAATAGAATACGAGGTTAGCAAAGGCACAGCAAATAATACAATGAGGAGATACGGAAAATAACAAACGCTAGCTAACCGTGAACACCGCACTCATTCGCAACAGTGCACGCGGTTATGCGCGGTCTCCACGTGTTAAGCACAATAGAGACAAGCACGCCTAACTAACCATTAACAGACAAACATGAAACAGAGGACGCGAGCGCTTGCTTAACGATTACCTCACCGAGCCTCCAGCAAGCGTAGCAGACAAGACAGACACACGAAAACAGGGACAAGCGAGAGATAGGATCCACAGCACTAGTGAAAGTGGCTAGCGCGATCCAGGTACAGAGTAGCAGAACAGAAGGATCCCCAGCGCTAGCGAAAAGTAGCTAGCGCGATCCCAGGAGACAGAACAGAAGGATCCCCAGCGCTAGCGAAAAGTAGCTAGCGCGATCCCAGGAGACAGAACAGAAGAGATAGCTGGTAGCAACCGCTGCACCAGCTATACCCCAAGAACAGAGATCAGAACCATTTCCTGTCGACCACCATAGGGACTGGACAATGGCAAACAGGCAAGACAAAACAGAACAGGCAATACAGATAATACAACCTGACTGGGCTAGAAGGGGAGCCTAAAGCAACCCCCAGGAATTAACTATACTAGATAGCAATGGCTGACACTCCAGCAGTGTCCATCAGGAACTGAGCATGGAAGGGAAATGACCAGCAAAGCCTTCTGGGAAACATAAAGCTCTTATAGTGCCAGTCATCAAAGAAGGCAGGTAGGGGATTTGCATAACGAATGTATGCAAATTCCCCAGCAAGAGAACAGACCAGAAACTTGCAATGGAAAGACAGGTCTCTGTTCCAGAGACCTGCAGCCCACAGACTAGAGGAATGGACAAACAGCTGTCTGCCTGTGCAGCCAGCTGAGCGGATCATCACAGTACCCCCCCCCTCTAGGGATGGATTCCAGACATCCCTCAAAACTGGTATCATCACAAAACTCTAACTGAAGACTCATGAAGGTCGGGACAGCCCGACAAGGCCCAATTCCAGAGTCAGTCCATCCGAAACCGACCTCATCGGAAGCAGAAGCCACCGAAACATGCCCATCAGCACTACAAGTCTCAGCGTAACACCCATCAGGACTGCGGAGGACCAGGGAGTGGGCGCGGCTTACGCTCTCTCTTTCATTGCTTTTCTCCTGCCTTGTAATCTATCCCTCTATCCCTTTATAATATCCATACCGGTACTTATCCGTTAGCCGGGCGCATCCTCTAGGTGGCGACAAAACGCCACCAGAGTTACATCTTTCCCTACTATCCATGTCGGCCTGGAGGGGGAATAGTAATTAGCGCCACCTGCCGGATGCGCCCGGCTAACGGATAAGTACCTCCATACCCACTAAACCATTGTCCACTCTGTTATGTATACATTTATAATGCCCATACCCACCTAAACTATTCTCAAGTGTACATTATTCCTTCACCACTATTCTCTATGAACCCCCCCTCCCCCTTAGCACCGTGTTATCCATTACACATAACCTCCCTATATTTATACCCTTAACCCACAGCAACCTCTTCACTCCACCTCCATCCTAAAGCCCCTCCCATCTCCCTACAGAGGTCCACAATATATGTCACACATATAGCATTATTACATTTTATTTATCTTTTCATATATAATTTTCCTATGCTAAACAAATCCTATTCCACTCAACAGCTTCCCCACCCCTTTCCCAAACAGGTACTTCCCCCCAAAAAAGACATATATCTAAACAAATAATTTGATTACATGTTTATTATGTTTTTGTCTAAATCACATACCAAATACGTGCCTTTTATCCCTATCAGTGTGCTCCTACCTCTACTGCCTGATGAAGCGGGTATAGACCTGCGAAACGCGTTGTAAGCAATACCCTGGAGTGTACCAATACATTTATTTTTTTGCTGAAAACACACAGCTTCCTGTGTCTGCTTGAGGGAGGTAAGTCCACCACTGCCTCCTAAGCAATTTTTAATATTTGAAATACTGTTTTTATACTTTTGGCGCCTCTGTTCTGTCCTATATTATATTATATATCCACCCTTGGTGGAGGGGGATACCCCTTTTTCTTCTTCACGTCTACAGAGAGCAACTTCTTAATCCTGAGTGAGGACAGGCCAATCTCCTCACCTGCCTATACAGTGGTTGCCTGGATGTAACCCTGGTTTGTGAGTATATACATTACTCTTCATTATACCATTTGCCTTGATTTACTACACCATATTGGGCTCTCGGTTCTCTCTCTCATATATCTAACATAACTGACCACACAGCAGTACCTCCTGCTATGATGTGGTGATCACTGCAGCCATGGCCTGGTGTGACGGACAAGCCGTCAGTGCGCAGAAAACGCAGCCGCAATCGATTTCCTGCCTCGATTGTCGTTGCGCTGCCAAATCAGAATCTCATGTCTGTGGACACCAGGCAGTCCAGCCTGGGGGGTCTCTGCTGTCTTCAGGAGAGTTAGTTAGCAGAGTTCTTTTCATGAAGCCTGTGCCCTGTGACTTGCTAATGAAGCCAGAGGGGTAACACTCAGATGTTAATTAACAAACCAGGAGTCTTTTCAGAGCCAAGGAAGCTAATCACAGCAGGGGGCAGACTTAGCGGAACCAGTCAGCCTGGCTCCAGCCTTAGCAGGAAGAAATGAATGTACTATATAATCTTTTGCCCATTTACAGAATACAATAAATAGGGTGGTTATGAGAGCGGTATCATTGGATCCGTAGGGTCATGCTGGATCTCTTGATACCAGTCGAGAGGGGCCCGGGGCCCCTACAACCCAGGTATGAATCTACCCAGGACCCTGATCTGCTGCACTAGCCATGTCGGATATCATATTAATCTGTATTTTCCACCAAGTATGAAGCTGTTACCCCCCTAAATATAACGTGTATGGTTCAGGAGTTACAGCAATTCATAAGTTTAGCCCTAAAATCTCTCAGAGGGAATGGACTGGCATTGGTTGGTGACTCAGAGGGGCCGGCATTGCCACACCCCCAAACCAGCTTCATCAAAAGCACCTGGCCAGCAGGCGGGCAACGAGTCCTCCCATTCCATCCATATGAGAACATCCTGCTGCCAGCCAGAGGACATAGGGCTGGTGGCCATTTTGCTGACCCATCTGAAACAAAGGACACATGTGCTAGTGGCCATCTTGATTGGCATCTTCTGTAACCTGGAACAAAGAATTCTGCTGAACTTTGATTGAAACCAAGAGCTTTAAGAACTTGAAACCGTTTTGCTTGAACTTTCTGATTTTCCCACAAAAGGACATATTTCCACAAACCATAAGTATTTTATCCCTTTTTATTTCATACTGGCTATTACTGTCTTAATAATTGTGATTTTAATAATTGTCTGTATATATTAATTATTTATATTGCGTGAATAAACGACTTTCTCCAAGTCATTCACTGTCCGCTACCCTGCTTATCAGCACACCCAGAACTGATCCCGGGTCTCTGAAGATACGCTACTGTTTGTTTGTTGTTGGCTAGACAGAATACCGTGTGTTTAACCATTTTATTCGCAGGACTAGTCAGTCAGTAAATCGGGTCCACTGGCCCATACCAGTGGTGGTGGCAGATACCGTGGAATCGTGTGTACGTTGTAATTACCCGTGTCTCACAGGCTCCCTTCTGGGTTGTCTGCGGCTAATTCTTAACGGTTCCTGCGCATTGAAAGCGACCAGAGTTCGCACGATCTGTGCGCTGGCACCGTTTAGAAGGCTAAGTGCGGTCAGCCACTAGGGCTCCTGTGACAGTGTTAGGCAGCGGTTGGGACCTGTGTTGTGCTGAAAGTATCTAAGATAGCGCTAGCGCTATCAAGAAATGAACTAATTCGTTGGTGTAGCTGGAAGGCAATATATTTTTTATATATACAGAGAGACTGTGTAGCCAGTACCCCTCCCCAAAAGTTTTATTTTATTTGGCGTGGAAATGTCCGGGAACTACAAGAAAATGTGCCTGGCGGACCTGCAAAATCTTTGCCAAGAGAGAGGCATTGATGTCGGCCGCAAGAAACAAGGGGACCTGGTAGCGGAATTGTTTCAATGGGATACCCAGCAACTGCAGGAGCTGGATGTGTCTGCTGAGGTAGACGCTGACCCATCTGACTCAGGGCAAGGGGAACCAGAGGCTGAAGATCCTAGGCGTACAGAGGTTGAGCATCCTGCGGGCCCTGTTGCAACAGTTACGCCAGAGACAGTCAGTATGGACCCCAATCCCAGAGTTTCTGGAAGTGCTCGCCTGGAACCGGCCAGTACTGGACTGTCCGTTTGTGCTGACCCGGTAATGCAGCAGGCATTACAAAAGCTGATGGAGACTGACCTGGAAAAGTACCTGCAGTACATGCGTGAGGAGCGCCAATCTGCAGAACGCATGGCTGCAGAAGCACGAGAGGAACGGGAGCGGCGAGCGGCTGCTACAGAGCGGGAGCTCCAACGACAGCATGGCAAAAAGTGCAACAGGCCAGCCGGAGTTCGCCGCCCAGCCTCCCTGCTGAAGGAGCTGCAGCACCCGTAAGTGCAAAATTTAAATTTGCTAATATTGAAAAAGACACAGACATTGACTTGTTCTTGCGGTCTTTTGAAAAAGCATGCCGTCAGTATCGTCTGTCCCAAGACCAGTGGGCCAGACATCTGACACCTTTGCTGCGCTACAAAGCGCTTGATGCCTTCGCAGAATTGCCTGCGGAGAAGGATAATGATTATGCTGCTATAAAAGACGCTATCATTACTAAGTACCAGCTGACGCCAGAAGCCTATCGGAAAAAGTTCAGGGCCTGGCAGAAAAAGTCTTCTGATTCGTACCGAGATGTGGTCAGCAGCTTGCTCACCACACTCCGCCAGTGGACTCTAGGCCTCACCAAAGGGTCTTATGGCGTCCTGGAGGACTTGATAGTCCTCGAACAATTTCTGAACATTTGCCCTGCTGATGTACGCCAGTTTGTGTTAGAACGCAGGCCGGCTTCAGCCACTGTCGCTGCAGACCTCGCTGAGACCTTTACCACTACCCGGGGGTCTGATACCCGCAGAACTGTCCCATCCAGCTGGAGAGGAGGTCAGCCCAATACTCTGGCAGACTCTCCTGCCCCTGTGAGCCGTCCGCCACAGAGGCCACCCAGCGCAGCTGCTGCACCCAGGCCTGCAGCGCCTGGAGAGGTCACCTGTCACTACTGCCGCCAGCCCGGACACATGAAATTCGACTGTCCGGAGCGGAGACAGACACCACCAGCACCTGGATCATCTGCAGCACCTGCACCTCACCCACAGCAGAGGCAACCCGCCAGCGAACCACAGCCTGGATCATCAGATTTTGTCCTGTTTGCCCACGGAAAGGAAATCCGCGACCGAACCGACCAGCAGCAACTTGTTAAAGTGAACGGCAAAGTTGTCACCGGATTCCGAGACACCGGAGCTGACATCACGTTAGTCCACTCACACCTTGTGCCAAAGGAGAGCATCAGCTCCAGCCGATCCCTTGCCCTTACTGGAGTAGAGGGCACCCTTTTTCACATAGCCCACGCGACAGTGAAGCTGGATTGGGGATTAGGGATCCACGAAAGGGTTGTTGGGGTTATGAAGGATCTCCCAGTCCCTGTGATGCTGGGGACTGATTTGGGCAAGCTTGTGTCCTACTATGAACCTGCCACGACCGCCTTGTCGCTCACGGAAGGAGACGGACTCTCCGCCCACCACCAGGTACTTTATACACTTGGGGGAGCACCAGGGGGAGGCGGGTTGAATGTGCCCAGTTCAAGGGTACCCGGTTCAATAGTGCCTGCTTCAAAGGCACCTGAGTTTGATGTACAGACTGTCTGTTGTGATGATGCTGTAACTGTACCTGAGTTTACTGTACAACCTGTCTGTAATGAAAAAATGTCTATACCTGTCAATGTCATTACTGCATGCAACTATGATTTGAGTAATGTCCGTCTGTGCTATTCTGACAGTGTACCTGTGCTAGCAGTACTGCGCAGCTGCACTGCTCAGAACCCGAGCTCAGAACAGGTGGAGGGGGTTCCGGCCTCCTCCCCCTCCTCTGACCGCAGGGATGAGACCTTTCAGCCGCTGGCCTCGTGTGACATGAGCCAGTTGGCTGAAACTGACCGCGCCGTATTCTCAGCCGCACTACAAAGTGACCCAAGCCTGAAGGCCCTCAGGCAGCAAGCCGCTGAGCCCCTCGCAGACGGGGCCGCTTTCAAGGTGTACTGGGAAGGTGGGAGACTGTACAGCGAGTCTGTACAGCCCCCTACAGGTAGATCCCACGCGAATACCAAATGGCTTGTGGTCCCGAGTGCGTTCAGGGGACATGTGCTGAAATCCGCACATGATAATTCCCTGACAGGACACTCTGGTGTCCGCAAGACACTTGCATGTATTCGGAGGCAGTTTTATTGGCCCAGGATGAACAGGGATGTAGCAAACCACTGCAAAGCATGTGCCGTCTGTCAGGAGCCAGGAAGGTCCAGGGATTCCCGCGGGGTTCCCTTAGGTCCACAGCCACTTAGCAGGGAACCCCTGCGTGGGCTGGCTGCTGACCTACCCTAACCACTGCCCGTTGTCAGCAGTCCCGGCAGACATCACATCCGACCGCAGTGGCGCAAACGCCCTGTCCAGAACGGTCCATGTCGGGTCGAACCTGAGGGTAGCGGACAGCGACCTGTCCAGGTGAACCGAGCCGCAGGCGCCCAATGGGTTTCCCCGCCGTCCCGGCAGCCGACACCAACACGCTGATGGGCTGTCCCGGTGTCAGGGGGAACTAGACCCAACAGCGCCAATGGCTGCTACGGAGGATGTCTTGGTGACAACCCCCTACACAGCATCAGAAAGGGGAGGTGTGACGGACGAGCCGTCAGTGCGCAGAAAACGCAGCCGCAATCGATTTCCTGCCTCGATTGTCGTTGCGCTGCCAAATCAGAATCTCATGTCTGTGGACACCAGGCAGTCCAGCCTGGGGGGTCTCTGCTGTCTTCAGGAGAGTTAGGGCCTGTTCAGACTATGTGCGTTCCTAGACGTTTTCAGGGAACGTGTCTGGGTACCAAAAACGCATAGAAACGGCTCCTAATGCTTTTGAATGGGCTAGTTCACATGTATGCGTATGAGACGCATACGTTTCTCATCCGCATTGCTGCACGCAGTTCTGTGCGTCACGCATAGAAACGGACGCAATGAAAGTCTATGGACGCGTATCAAAAACGCGTACTATTGCGTTTTTAGCGTCCGTTTCCCTCTGCGGTTCCCATAATTCTTTTTTTTCCCCTGGGTCACTTGTGTGTGCAAAACGCAATAGAATACGCATTAGAATACGCATTAGAACTTGCGTTTCTTTGATTTTAAACGCATTCTTCATATGCAGATAGTCTGAACAGGCCCTAAGTTAGCAGAGTTCTTTTCATGAAGCCTGTGCCCTGTGACTTGCTAATGAAGCCAGAGGGGTAACACTCAGATGTTAAGTAACAAACCAGGAGTCTTTTCAGAGCTAAGGAAGCTAATCACAGCAGGGGGCAGACTTAGCGGAACCAGTCAGCCTGGCTCCAGCCTTAGCAGGAAGAAATGAATGTACTATATAATCTTTTGCCCATTTACAGAATACAATAAATAGGGTGGTTATGAGAGCGGTATCATTGGATCCGTAGGGTCATGCTGGATCTCTTGATACCAGTCGAGAGGGGCCCGGGGCCCCTACAACCCAGGTATGAATCTACCCAGGACCCTGATCTGCTGCACTAGCCATGTCGGATATCATATTAATCTGTATTTTCCACCAAGTATGAAGCTGTTACCCCCCTAAATATAACGTGTATGGTTCAGGAGTTACAGCATTTCATAAGTTTAGCCCTAAAATCTCTCAGAGGGAATGGACTGGCATTGGTTGGTGACTCAGAGGGGCCGGCATTGCCACACCCCCAAACCAGCTTCATCAAAAGCACCTGGCCAGCAGGCGGGCAACGAGTCCTCCCATTCCATCCATATGAGAACATCCTGCTGCCAGCCAGAGGACATAGGGCTGGTGGCCATTTTGCTGACCCATCTGAAACAAAGGACACATGTGCTAGTGGCCATCTTGATTGGCATCTTCTGTAACCTGGAACAAAGAATTCTGCTGAACTTTGATTGAAACCAAGAGCTTTAAGAACTTGAAACCGTTTTGCTTGAACTTTCTGATTTTCCCACAAAAGGACATATTTCCACAAACCATAAGTATTTTATCCCTTTTTATTTCATACTGGCTATTACTGTCTTAATAATTGTGATTTTAATAATTGTCTGTATATATTAATTATTTATATTGCTGTGAATAAAAGACTTCCTCCAAGTCATTCACTGTTCCGCTACCCTGCTTATCAGCACACCCAGAACTGATCCCGGGTCTCTGAAGATACGCTACTGTTTGTTTGTTGTTGGCTAGACAGAATACCGTGTGTTTAACCGTTTTATTCGCAGGACTAGTCAGTCAGTAAATCGGGTCCACTGGCCCATACCAGTGGTGGTGGCAGATACCGTGGAATCGTGTGTACGTTGTAATTACCCGTGTCTCACAGGCTCCCTTCTGGGTTGTCTGCGGCTAATTCTTAACGGTTCCTGCGCATTGACTGCGACCAGAGTTCGCACGATCTGTGCGCTGGCACCGTTTAGAAGGCTAAGTGCGGTCAGCCACTAGGGCTCCTGTGACACCTGGGTCATATCCGGACGTAGCAAAGGCTGGAGAATGGTGTATCTATATATATACAGTGGAGGAAATAATTATTTGACCCCTCACTGATTTTGTAAGTTTGTCCAATGACAAAGAAATGAAAAGTCTCAGAACAGTATCATTTCAATGGTAGGTTTATTTTAACAGTGGCAGATAGCACATCAACAGGAAAATCGAAAAAATAACCTTAAATAAAAGATAGCAACTGATTTGCATTTCATTGAGTGAAATAAGTTTTTGAACCCTCTAACAATAAAAGACTTAATACTTAGTGAAAAAACCCTTGTTTGCAAGCACAGAGGTCAAACGTTTCTTGTAATTGATGACCAAGTTTGCACACATTTTAGGAGGAATGTTGGTCCACTCCTCTTTGCAGATCATCTCTAAATCCCTAAGGTTTCGAGGCTGTCTCTGTGCAACTCTGAGCTTGAGCTCCCTCCATAGGTTTTCTATTGGATTAAGGTCCGGAGACTGACTAGGCCACTCCATGACCTTAATGTGCTTCTTCTTGAGCCACTCCTTTGTTGCCTTTGCTGTATGTTTTGGGTCATTGTCGTGCTGGAACACCCATCCACGACCCATTTTCAGTTTCCTGGCAGAGGGAAGGAGGTTGTCGTTCAGGATTTCACGATACATGGCTCCGTCCATTTTCCCGTTAATGCGATTAAGTTGTCCTGTGCCCTTAGCAGAAAAACACCCCCAAAGCAAAATGTTTCCACCCCCATGCTTGACGGTGGAGACGGTGTTTTGGGGGTCATAGGCAGCATTTTTCTTCCTCCAAACACAGCGAGTTGAGTTAATGCCAAAGAGCTCTATTTTGGTCTCATCAGACCACAGCACCTTCTCCCAGTCACTCACAGAATCATTCAGGTGTTCATTGGCAAACTTCAGACGGGCCTGCACATGTGCCTTCTTGAGCAGGGGGACCTTGCGAGCCCTGCAGGATTTTAATCCATTGCGGTGTAATGTGTTTCCAATGGTTTTCTTGGTGACTGTGGTCCCTGCTAATTTGAGGTCATTCACTAACTCCTCCCGTGTAGTTCTAGGATGCTTTTTCACCTTTCTCAGAACCATTGACACCCCACGAGGTGAGATCTTGCGTGGAGCCCCAGAGTGAGGTCGATTGATGGTCATTTTGTGCTCCTTCCATTTTCGAACAATCGCACCAACAGTTGTCACCTTCTCTCCCAGCTTCTTGCTAATGGTTTTGTAGCCCATTCCAGCCTTGTGCAGGTCTACAATTTTGTCTCTGACATCCTTGGACAGCTCTTTGGTCTTTCCCATGTTGGAGAGTTTGGAGTCTGCTCGATTGATTGATTCTGTGGAAAGGTGTCTTTTATACAGGTGACTAGTTAAGACAGGTGTCCTTAATGAGGGTGACTAATTGAGTAGAAGTGTCTAACCACTCTGTGGGAGCCAGAACTATTAATGGTTGGTAGGGGTTCAAAAACTTATTTCACTCAATGAAATGCAAATCAGTTGCTATCTTTTATTTAAGGTTATTTTTTCGATTTTCCTTTTGATGTGCTATCTGCCACTGTTAAAATAAACCTACCATTGAAATGATACTGTTCTGAGACTTTTCATTTCTTTGTCATTGGACAAACTTACAAAATCAGTGAGGGGTCAAATAATTATTTCCTCCACTGTATATAATAGACTAAAGGTGCGTACACACATGCGACTATAGTCGTTTGTAACGATCGTTCCCCGATCTTTACCAACGACGATCGTTACAAAAAACGAACCACCGACTATTAAGGCAAACGACGAACGAGCCAAATCGCTACAAAAGAAAGTTCTGTCTCGGCGGATTTAAACCAACGACGATCGTTTGCAAAAGTAGTACATCGTTGGAAACGATCGTTCGTACTAGGCTTGACATGCGCATTTCACTATTTCTCCATGGAACTTCTCATTTTTATGCGCAGGCGCAATAGTTGCTTTCTGTGATGTAACGTTCGTTCTAACGATCAGATCGTTACACACATTTTAAAACTACCTTTACTTAGGTCGTTCTTTCATCAATTAAAAGTTCGTTCGTCGTTCTTAACGAACGATCGTTGTCGCATGTGTGTACGTAGCATAAGTGCCTCAACCTTCGAGCAAGAAGAAGAAGTACTTTGCATGAGAAAATTTATGCGTGCTCAAACACCAAGTTTAAGGCCTCTTTTCCACGGACTGTTGAGCTGTGTGCTCAGCAAGCAGTTACCAGGCAGCAGCAAGCAGTTACCGGGCAGCAGCAAGCAGTTACCGGGCAGCAGCAAGCAGTTACCGGGCAGCAGCAAGCAGTTACCGGGCAGCAGCAAGCAGTTACCGGGCAGCAGCAAGCTGTTACCGGGCAGCAGCAAGCTGTTACCAGCAGGCAGCAGTAAGCTGTTACCGGGCAGCAGCAAGCTGTTACCGGGCAGCAGCAAGCAGTTACCGGGCAGCAGCAAGCTGTTACCGGGCAGCAGCAAGCAGTTACCGGGCAGCAGCAAGCAGTTACCGGGCAGCAGCAAGCAGTTACCGGGCAGCAGCAAGCTGTTACCGGGCAGTAGTGAGCAGTTGTAAGAGTTTGAGAGGCATTTTACTGCCTATCGACTGTCCATGGAAAAGAGGCCTACCCTAGCAAGTCTGGCTTTGCAAATCTGGCTTAATTGGCTATTCATGAGGCAATGCTCATGCAAATTTGCTTTTGCGTGCCAAACTATGCAGGGTCAAAAAACCAATACCGCAAAGCGGTCGCCCTGCTACATGCCAGTGATGAGCGAAAATGCAAAAATTTGTTTCGACAATTTTTTGCCAAATTTTCCATCTAATTTTTTCGCGTTAATTTTCGCCTAATGCCAGTCATTTTCACGTTACTTGCGTATTATTGCTGACATTTTCCGCATGAGGGCATTAGCGTCCGCATTCAGAGAAGTTTCTTGCGCATTATTGTGGACATTTTTCCGTATAAACGTCCGCATAGACTGAATTTCCATGCGGATTATTGTGGACATTTTTCCGCATAAGGGCATAAGCATCCGCATACAATGAATTTTCAATGTTGGTCGAAAACGCAAATATTTCTGAAGATTTTCGTGAAAATTTGCCAAAAATGAAAATGGGATTTTCGATGCGAAACTGCTACATGCTACATTAGCACTATCCAGGAGCACCACAGGGAGGATTCCCAATGGCCCCTTTTTATACAACCGGGGGGACCGCGGGTCCCAGGCTCTCACTGTCTGGGAACCACAGCGGCACCCCGGGGGGGAAGCTAGGTGGTGCAGCCACCCCCCCCCCAAGCGTGGCCAGCGCCGGGAGAGCCGTCTGCACCCACCTCCCAATATTAGAAACAGGCACTTACCGTAACGTCCATTGCGTTCTGCTACATGCGCATTAACTTGGGGGCACCACATGAGAAAGGAGTGAAGCATAGGTCACCCTGAGCTTTAGAGCTCGGGGCTGGCTCACTTACAACACTCCGGGGGGGGGGGGGGGGGGGGGAGGACAAGCACAGACAACTCACTCCAGGGCTCACACCGCCGGAGCAAGCCATCGACCACCTGCCTCCAAAGGATACAAACTGCAAAAAATGCTTTCCATGAGAAAATTAATGCGCATGTAGCAGAACGCAATGGATGTTAGGGTAAGTGCCTGTTTTTAATATTGGGAGGTGGGTGCGGACGGCTCTCCCTGGCGCTGGCCACACTTGGGGGGGGCGGCTGCGCCACCCAGCCTCCCCCTCCGGGGTGCCGCTGTGGTTCCTAGGCAGTGAGAGAGCCTGGGACCCTGCGGTCCCCATGGTTGCATAAAAAGGGGGGCATTGGGAATCCTCCCCGTGGCGCTCCTGGATAGTGCTAATGTAGCATGAACTTATTCCCGCAGGGCGACCGCTTTGCAGTATTGGTTTTTTGACCCTGCATAGTTTGGCATGCGAAAGCAAATGCATATTTGCATGAGCATTGCCTCATGAATAGCCAATTAGGCCAGATTTGGAAAGCCAGACTTGCTAGGGTTAAACTTGGTGTTTGAGCACGCATACATTTTCTAATGGAAAGCCTATAGGTGGGTACACACATCAGATAAAAGTCTTTGGAAAATGAAAGATCACAGACCAATGTTACCCCCTTCCATGTAGTATGAGAGCCATACCTACACAGTCTATTCTATTGAGCTATTTTTTTTGCATTTTTTTGCAAGATGCTGCACACAAAGATGCTGTACACATGCAACAGATCAGTATCTGCAAAAGATCTGTTCCTGCAAAAAATCAGTTTCTGCAAAATGCATTCATAGTCTATGTTATCTGCAGATCTCATGCTGGGCATACACGGTATGTTTTCTACCATGTAATCGAGTCGCTGATGGCTCGATTGATAATTTCCGACGTGCCCAATACCCCGCCGGATCGATTCTGCGCTCGATACCGGCGGGCAGGACAAAAGAAGAAACGAGTGGAAAATAAGAAAGTGCTCGCGGGGAGGAGCGGGAATCGATCCAGCGGCTTGATTACACGGTAGAAAACCTACCATGTATGCCCAGCATAATACACGCCTTGTTTGACGGACATTCATCTGCAGATCACACAATCATCTGCAGATCCAAAGATCCATCCTGGTTGATCTGATCTGCAGATGATTCTCCGTTAAACAAGGTGTGTATGAGATCTGCAGATATAGACTATGAATGTATTTTGCAGGAACAGATCTTTTGCAGATACTGATCTGTTGCATGTGTGCAGCATCTTTGTGTGCAGCATCTTGCAAAGATTTTATCTGATGGGGAGTTCAGCTCCATAGAATAGACTGTGTAGGTATGGCTCTCATACTACATGGAAGGGGGTAAGATCTCTGTCTGATGGGGAGTTCAGCTCCATAGAATAGACTGTGTAGGTGTGGCTCTCATACTACATGGAAGGGGGTAAGATTTCTGTCTGATGGGGAGTGCAGCTCCATAGAATAGACTGTGTAGGTGTGGCTCTCATACTACATGGAAGGGGGTAAGATTTCTGTCTGATGGGGAGTTCAGCTCCATAGAATAGACTGTGTAGGTGTGGCTCTCATACTACATGGAAGGGGGTAAGATTTCTGTCTGATGGGGAGTGCAGCTCCATAGAATAGACTGTGTAGGTGTGGCTCTCATACTACATGGAAGGGGGTAAGATTTCTGTCTGATGGGGAGTTCAGCTCCATAGAATAGACTGTGTAGGTGTGGCTCTCATACTACATGGAAGGGGGTAAGATTTCTGTCTGATGGGGAGTTCAGCTCCATAGAATAGACTGTGTAGGTGTGGCTCTCATACTACATGGAAGGGGGTAAGATTTCTATCTGATGGGGAGTGCAGCTCTATAGAATAGACTGTGTAGGTGTGGCTCTCATACTACATGGAAGGGGGTAAGATTTCTATCTGATGGGGAGTGCAGCTCCATAGAATAGACTGTGTAGGTGTGGCTCTCATACTACATGGAAGGGGGTAAGATTTCTGTCTGATGGGGAGTGCAGCTCCATAGAATAGACTGTGTAGGTGTGGCTCTCATACTACATGGAAGGGGGTAAGATTTCTGTCTGATGGGGAGTGCAGCTCCATAGAATAGACTGTGTAGGTGTGGCTCTCATACTACATGGAAGGGGGTAAGATTTCTGTCTGATGGGGAGTGCAGCTCCATAGAATAGACTGTGTAGGTGTGGCTCTCATACTACATGGAAGGGGGTAAGATCTCTGTCTGATGGGGAGTGCAGCTCCATAGAATAGACTGTGTAGGTGTGGCTCTCATACTACATGGAAGGGGGTAAGATCTCTGTCTGATGGGGAGTGCAGCTCCATAGAATAGACTGTGTAGGTGTGGCTCTCATACTACATGGAAGGGGTAAGATTTCTGTCTGATGGGGAGTGCAGCTCCATAGAATAGACTGTGTAGGTGTGGCTCTCATACTACATGGAAGGGGGTAAGATTTCTGTCTGATGGGGAGTGCAGCTCCATAGAATAGACTGTGTAGGTGTGGCTCTTATACTACATGGAAGGGGGTAAGATTTCTGTCTGATGGGGAGTGCAGCTCCATAGAATAGACTGTGTAGGTATGGCTCTCATACTACATGGAAGGGGGTAAGATTTCTGTCTGATGGGGAGTGCAGCTCCATAGAATAGACTGTGTAGGTGTGGCTCTCATACTACATGGAAGGGGGTAAGATTTCTGTCTGATGGGGAGTGCAGCTCCATAGAATAGACTGTGTAGGTGTGGCTCTCATACTACATGGAAGGGGGTAAGATTTCTGTCTGATGGGGAGTGCAGCTCCATAGAATAGACTGTGTAGGTGTGGCTCTTATACTACATGGAAGGGGGTAAGATCTCTGTCTGATGGGGAGTTCAGCTCCATAGAATAGACTGTGTAGGCAGGGCCGGGCCGAGGCATAGGCTGGAGAGGCTCCAGCCTCAGGGCGCAGTGTAGGAGGGGGCGCACAATTCATTCAGCTGTCATTCCTAATTGTGTTTGAAGCAGAAAGAAATAAGAAAAAGGGATACATGGCAGTGACTGCAAGCCAGATAACTAGAGATTAAGGTGTTAGGGAGGTTGTGGGCCCTGTGGCACTTCTTAGTCTAATAGCAATCAGTGTGTGACGGCTGGGGTGGCAGGGATGGAGGGGCGCACTTTGGTGTCTCAGCCTTGGGTGCAGGAGGACCTTGTCCCAGCTCTGTGTGTAGGTGTGGCTCTCATACTACATGTAGGGTGGTAAGATTTCTGTCTGATGGGGGAGTGCAGCTCCATAGAATAGACTGTGTAGGTGTGGCTCTCATACTACATGGAAGGGGGTAAGATTTCTGTCTGATGGGGGAGTGCAGCTCCATAGAATAGACTGTGTAGGTGTGGCTCTCATACTACATGGAAGGGGGTAAGATTTCTGTCTGATGGGGGAGTGCAGCTCCATAGAATAGACTGTGTAGGTGTGGCTCTCATACTACAAGGAAGGGGGTAAGATCTCTATCTGATGGGGAGTGCAGCTCCATAGAATAGACTGTGTAGGTGTGGCTCTCATACTACATGGAAGGGGGTAAGATTTCTGTCTGATGGGGAGTGCAGCTCCATAGAATAGACTGTGTAGGTGTGGCTCTCATACTACATGGAAGGGGGTAAGATTTCTGTCTGATGGGGGAGTGCAGCTCCATAGAATAGACTGTGTAGGTGTGGCTCTCATACTACATGGAGGGTGGTAAGATCTCTGTCTGATGTGGAGTGCAGCTCCATAGAATAGACTGTGTAGGTGTGGCTCTCATACTACATGGAAGGGGGTAAGATTTCTGTCTGATGGGGGAGTGCAGCTCCATAGAATAGACTGTGTAGGTGTGGCTCTCATACTACATGGAAGGGGGTAAGATTTCTGTCTGATGGGGAGTGCAGCTCCATAGAATAGACTGTGTAGGTGTGGCTCTCATACTACATGGAAGGGGGTAAGATTTCTGTCTGATGGGGAGTGCAGCTCCATAGAATAGACTGTGTAGGTGTGGCTCTCATACTACATGGAAGGGGGTAAGATTTCTGTCTGATGGGGAGTGCAGCTCCATAGAATAGACTGTGTAGAGTATGGCTCTCATACTACATGGAAGGGGGTAAGATTTCTGTCTGATGGGGAGTGCAGCTCCATAGAATAGACTGTGTAGAGTATGGCTCTCATACTACATGGAAGGGGGTAAGATTTCTGTCTGATGGGGAGTGCAGCTCCATAGAATAGACTGTGTAGGTGTGGCTCTCATACTACATGGAAGGGGGTAAGATTTCTGTCTGATGGGGAGTGCAGCTCCATAGAATAGACTGTGTAGGTGTGGCTCTCATACTACATGGAAGGGGGTAAGATTTCTATCTGATGGGGAGTGCAGCTCCATAGAATAGACTGTGTAGGTGTGGTTCTCATACTACATGGAAGGGGGTAAGATTTCTGTCTGATGGGGAGTGCAGCTCCATAGAATAGACTGTGTAGGTGTGGCTCTCATACTACATGGAAGGGGGTAAGATTTCTGTCTGATGGGGAGTGCAGCTCCATAGAATAGACTGTGTAGGTGTGGCTCTCATACTACATGGAAGGGGGTAAGATTTCTGTCTGATGGGGAGTGCAGCTCCATAGAATAGACTGTGTAGGTGTGGCTCTTATACTACATGGAAGGGGGTAAGATTTCTGTCTGATGGGGAGTGCAGCTCCATAGAATAGACTGTGTAGGTATGGCTCTCATACTACATGGAAGGGGGTAAGATTTCTGTCTGATGGGGAGTGCAGCTCCATAGAATAGACTGTGTAGGTGTGGCTCTCATACTACATGGAAGGGGGTAAGATTTCTGTCTGATGGGGAGTGCAGCTCCATAGAATAGACTGTGTAGGTGTGGCTCTTATACTACATGGAAGGGAGTAAGATCTCTGTCTGATGGGGAGTTCAGCTCCATAGAATAGACTGTGTAGGTATGGCTCTCATACTACATGGAAGGGGGTAAGATCTCTGTCTGATGGGGAGTTCAGCTCCATAGAATAGACTGTGTAGGCAGGGCCGGGCCGAGGCATAGGCTGGAGAGGCTCCAGCCTCAGGGCGCAGTGTAGGAGGGGGCGCACAATTCATTCAGCTGTCATTCCTAATTGTGTTTGAAGCAGAAAGAAATAAGAAAAAGGGATACATGGCAGTGACTGCAAGCCAGATAACTAGATATTAAGGTGTTAGGGAGGTTGTGGGCCCTGTGGCACTTCTTAGTCTAATAGCAATCAGTGTGTGACGGCTGGGGTGGCAGGGATGGAGGGGCGCACTTTGGTGTCTCAGCCTTGGGTGCAGGAGGACCTTGTCCCAGCTCTGTGTGTCGGTGTGGCTCTCATACTACATGGAAGGGGGTAAGATTTCTGTCTGATGGGGAGTGCAGCTCCATAGAATAGACTGTGTAGGTGTGGCTCTCATACTACATGGAAGGGGGTAAGATTTCTGTCTGATGGGGAGTGCAGCTCCATAGAATAGACTGTGTAGGTGTGGCTCTCATACTACATGGAAGGGGGTAAGATTTCTGTCTGATGGGGAGTGCAGCTCCATAGAATAGACTGTGTAGGTGTGGCTCTCATACTACATGGAAGGGGGTAAGATTTCTATCTGATGGGGAGTTCAGCTCCATAGAATAGACTGTGTAGGTGTGGCTCTCATACTACATGGAAGGGGGTAAGATTTCTATCTGATGGGGAGTTCAGCTCCATAGAATAGACTGTGTAGGTGTGGCTCTCATACTACATGGAAGGGGGTAAGATTTCTGTCTGATAGGGAGTGCAGCTCCATAGAATAGACTGTGTAGGTATGGCTCTCATACTACATGGAAGGGGGTAAGATTTCTGTCTGATGGGGAGTGCAGCTCCATAGAATAGACTGTGTAGGTGTGGCTCTCATACTACATGGAAGGGGGTAAGATTTCTGTCTGATGGGGAGTGCAGCTCCATAGAATAGACTGTGTAGGTGTGGCTCTCATACTACATGGAGGGTGGTAAGATTTCTGTCTGATGTGGAGTGCAGCTCCATAGAATAGACTGTGTAGGTGTGGCTCTCATACTACATGGAGGGTGGTAAGATTTCTGTCTGATGGGGAGTGCAGCTCCATAGAATAGACTGTGTAGGTGTGGCTCTCATACTACATGGGAGGGGGTGAGATTTCTGTCTGATGGGGAGTGCAGCTCCATAGAATAGACTGTGTAGGTGTGGCTCTCATACTACATGGAAGGGGGTAAGATTTCTGTCTGATGGGGAGTGCAGCTCCATAGAATAGACTGTGTAGGTGTGGCTCTCATACTACATGTAGGGTGGTAAGATTTCTGTCTGATGGGGGAGTGCAGCTCCATAGAATAGACTGTGTAGGTGTGGCTCTCATACTACATGGAAGGGGGTAAGATTTCTGTCTGATGGGGGAGTGCAGCTCCATAGAATAGACTGTGTAGGTGTGGCTCTCATACTACATGGAAGGGGGTAAGATTTCTGTCTGATGGGGAGTGCAGCTCCATAGAATAGACTGTGTAGGTGTGGCTCTCATACTACAAGGAAGGGGGTAAGATCTCTATCTGATGGGGAGTGCAGCTCCATAGAATAGACTGTGTAGGTGTGGCTCTCATACTACATGGAAGGGGGTAAGATTTCTGTCTGATGGGGAGTGCAGCTCCATAGAATAGACTGTGTAGGTGTGGCTCTCATACTACATGGAAGGGGGTAAGATTTCTGTCTGATGGGGGAGTGCAGCTCCATAGAATAGACTGTGTAGGTGTGGCTCTCATACTACATGGAGGGTGGTAAGATCTCTGTCTGATGTGGAGTGCAGCTCCATAGAATAGACTGTGTAGGTGTGGCTCTCATACTACATGGAAGGGGGTAAGATTTCTGTCTGATGGGGGAGTGCAGCTCCATAGAATAGACTGTGTAGGTGTGGCTCTCATACTACATGGAAGGGGGTAAGATTTCTGTCTGATGGGGAGTGCAGCTCCATAGAATAGACTGTGTAGGTGTGGCTCTCATACTACATGGAAGGGGGTAAGATTTCTGTCTGATGGGGAGTGCAGCTCCATAGAATAGACTGTGTAGGTGTGGCTCTCATACTACATGGAAGGGGGTAAGATTTCTGTCTGATGGGGAGTGCAGCTCCATAGAATAGACTGTGTAGAGTATGGCTCTCATACTACATGGAAGGGGGTAAGATTTCTGTCTGATGGGGAGTGCAGCTCCATAGAATAGACTGTGTAGAGTATGGCTCTCATACTACATGGAAGGGGGTAAGATTTCTGTCTGATGGGGAGTGCAGCTCCATAGAATAGACTGTGTAGGTGTGGCTCTCATACTACATGGAAGGGGGTAAGATTTCTGTCTGATGGGGAGTGCAGCTCCATAGAATAGACTGTGTAGGTGTGGCTCTCATACTACATGGAAGGGGGTAAGATTTCTATCTGATGGGGAGTGCAGCTCCATAGAATAGACTGTGTAGGTGTGGTTCTCATACTACATGGAAGGGGGTAAGATTTCTGTCTGATGGGGAGTGCAGCTCCATAGAATAGACTGTGTAGGTGTGGCTCTCATACTACATGGAAGGGGGTAAGATTTCTGTCTGATGGGGAGTTCAGCTCCATAGAATAGACTGTGTAGGTGTGGCTCTCATACTACATGGAAGGGGGTAAGATTTCTGTCTGATGGGGAGTTCAGCTCCATAGAATAGACTGTGTAGGTGTGGCTCTCATACTACATGGAAGGGGGTAAGATCTCTGTCTGATGGGGAGTGCAGCTCCATAGAATAGACTGTGTAGGTGTGGCTCTCATACTACATGGAAGGGGGTAAGATCTCTGTCTGATGGGGAGTGCAGCTCCATAGAATAGACTGTGTAGGTGTGGCTCTCATACTACATGGAAGGGGTAAGATTTCTGTCTGATGGGGAGTGCAGCTCCATAGAATAGACTGTGTAGGTGTGGCTCTCATACTACATGGAAGGGGGTAAGATTTCTGTCTGATGGGGAGTGCAGCTCCATAGAATAGACTGTGTAGGTGTGGCTCTCATACTACATGGAAGGGGGTAAGATTTCTGTCTGATGGGGAGTGCAGCTCCATAGAATAGACTGTGTAGGTGTGGCTCTCATACTACATGGAAGGGGGTAAGATTTCTGTCTGATGGGGAGTGCAGCTCCATAGAATAGACTGTGTAGGTGTGGCTCTCATACTACATGGAAGGGGGTAAGATTTCTATCTGATGGGGAGTTCAGCTCCATAGAATAGACTGTGTAGGTGTGGCTCTCATACTACATGGAAGGGGGTAAGATTTCTATCTGATGGGGAGTTCAGCTCCATAGAATAGACTGTGTAGGTGTGGCTCTCATACTACATGGAAGGGGGTAAGATTTCTGTCTGATAGGGAGTGCAGCTCCATAGAATAGACTGTGTAGGTATGGCTCTCATACTACATGGAAGGGGGTAAGATTTCTGTCTGATGGGGAGTGCAGCTCCATAGAATAGACTGTGTAGGTGTGGCTCTCATACTACATGGAAGGGGGTAAGATTTCTGTCTGATGGGGAGTGCAGCTCCATAGAATAGACTGTGTAGGTGTGGCTCTCATACTACATGGAGGGTGGTAAGATTTCTGTCTGATGTGGAGTGCAGCTCCATAGAATAGACTGTGTAGGTGTGGCTCTCATACTACATGGAGGGTGGTAAGATTTCTGTCTGATGGGGAGTGCAGCTCCATAGAATAGACTGTGTAGGTGTGGCTCTCATACTACATGGGAGGGGGTGAGATTTCTGTCTGATGGGGAGTGCAGCTCCATAGAATAGACTGTGTAGGTGTGGCTCTCATACTACATGGAAGGGGGTAAGATCTCTGTCTGATGGGGAGTGCAGCTCCATAGAATAGACTGTGTAGGTGTGGCTCTCATACTACATGGAAGGGGGTAAGATTTCTGTCTGATGGGGAGTGCAGCTCCATAGAATAGACTGTGTAGGTGTGGCTCTCATACTACATGGAAGGGGGTAAGATTTCTGTCTGATGGGGAGTTCAGCTCCATAGAATAGACTGTGTAGGTGTGGCTCTCATACTACATGGAAGAGGGTAAGATTTCTGTCTGATGGGGAGTGCAGCTCCATAGAATAGACTGTGTAGGTGTGGCTCTCATACTACATGGAAGGGGGTAAGATTTCTGTCTGATGGGGAGTTCAGCTCCATAGAATAGACTGTGTAGGTGTGGCTCTCATACTACATGGAAGGGGGTAAGATTTCTGTCTGATGGGGAGATCAGCTCCATAGAATAGACTGTGTAGGTATGGCTCTCATACTACATGGAAGGGGGTAAGATTTCTATCTGATGGGGAGTGCAGCTCCATAGAATAGACTGTGTAGGTGTGGCTCTCATACTACATGGAAGGGGGTAAGATTTCTGTCTGATGGGGAGTGCAGCTCCATAGAATAGACTGTGTAGGTGTGGCTCTCATACTACATGGAAGAGGGTAAGATTTCTGTCTGATGGGGAGTGCAGCTCCATAGAATAGACTGTGTAGGTGTGGCTCTCATACTACATGGAAGGGGGTAAGATTTTATCTGATGGGGAGTGCAGCTCCATAGAATAGACTGTGTAGGTATGGCTCTCATACTACATGGAAGGGGGTAAGATTTCTGTCTGATGGGGAGTGCAGCTCCATAGAATAGACTGTGTAGGTATGGCTCTCATACTACATGGAAGGGGGTAAGATCTCTGTCTGATGGGGAGTGCAGCTCCATAGAATAGACTGTGTAGGTGTGGCTCTCATACTACATGGAAGGGGGTAAGATTTCTGTCTGATGGGGAGTGCAGCTCCATAGAATAGACTGTGTAGGTGTGGCTCTCATACTACATGGAAGGGGGTAAGATCTCTGTCTGATGGGGAGTGCAGCTCCATAGAATAGACTGTGTAGGTGTGGCTCTCATACTACATGGAAGGGGGTAAGATTTCTGTCTGATGGGGAGTGCAGCTCCATAGAATAGACTGTGTAGGTGTGGCTCTCATACTACATGGAAGGGGGTAAGATTTCTGTCTGATGGGGAGTGCAGCTCCATAGAATAGACTGTGTAGGTGTGGCTCTCATACTACATGGAAGGGGGTAAGATTTCTGTCTGATGGGGAGTGCAGCTCCATAGAATAGACTGTGTAGGTGTGGCTCTCATACTACATGGAAGGGGGTAAGATTTCTATCTGATGGGGAGTTCAGCTCCATAGAATAGACTGTGTAGGTGTGGCTCTCATACTACATGGAAGGGGGTAAGATTTCTATCTGATGGGGAGTTCAGCTCCATAGAATAGACTGTGTAGGTGTGGCTCTCATACTACATGGAAGGGGGTAAGATTTCTGTGTGATAGGGAGTGCAGCTCCATAGAATAGACTGTGTAGGTATGGCTCTCATACTACATGGAAGGGGGTAAGATTTCTGTCTGATGGGGAGTGCAGCTCCATAGAATAGACTGTGTAGGTGTGGCTCTCATACTACATGGAAGGGGGTAAGATTTCTGTCTGATGGGGAGTGCAGCTCCATAGAATAGACTGTGTAGGTGTGGCTCTCATACTACATGGAGGGTGGTAAGATTTCTGTCTGATGTGGAGTGCAGCTCCATAGAATAGACTGTGTAGGTGTGGCTCTCATACTACATGGAGGGTGGTAAGATTTCTGTCTGATGGGGAGTGCAGCTCCATAGAATAGACTGTGTAGGTGTGGCTCTCATACTACATGGGAGGGGGTGAGATTTCTGTCTGATGGGGAGTGCAGCTCCATAGAATAGACTGTGTAGGTGTGGCTCTCATACTACATGGAAGGGGGTAAGATCTCTGTCTGATGGGGAGTGCAGCTCCATAGAATAGACTGTGTAGGTGTGGCTCTCATACTACATGGAAGGGGGTAAGATTTCTGTCTGATGGGGAGTGCAGCTCCATAGAATAGACTGTGTAGGTGTGGCTCTCATACTACATGGAAGAGGGTAAGATTTCTGTCTGATGGGGAGTGCAGCTCCATAGAATAGACTGTGTAGGTGTGGCTCTCATACTACATGGAAGGGGGTAAGATTTCTGTCTGATGGGGAGTTCAGCTCCATAGAATAGACTGTGTAGGTGTGGCTCTCATACTACATGGAAGGGGGTAAGATTTCTGTCTGATGGGGAGATCAGCTCCATAGAATAGACTGTGTAGGTATGGCTCTCATACTACATGGAAGGGGGTAAGATTTCTATCTGATGGGGAGTGCAGCTCCATAGAATAGACTGTGTAGGTGTGGCTCTCATACTACATGGATGGTGGTAAGATTTCTGTCTGATGGGGAGTGCAGCTCCATAGAATAGACTGTGTAGGTGTGGCTCTCATACTACATGGAAGGGTGGTAAGATCTCTGTCTGATGGGGAGTGCAGCTCCATAGAATAGACTGTGTAGGTATGGCTCTCATACTACATGGAAGGGGGTAAGATTTCTATCTGATGGGGAGTGCAGCTCCATAGAATAGACTGTGTAGGTGTGGCTCTCATACTGCATGGAAGGGGGTAAGATTTCTGTCTGATGGGGAGTGCAGCTCCATAGAATAGACTGTGTAGGTATGGCTCTCATACTACATGGAAGGGGGTAAGATTTCTGTCTGATGGGGAGTGCAGCTCCATAGAATAGACTGTGTAGGTGTGGCTCTCATACTACATGGAAGGGGGTAAGATTTCTGTCTGATGGGGAGCGCAGCTCCATAGAATAGACTGTGTAGGTGTGGCTCTCATACTACATGGAAGGGGGTAAGATTTCTGTCTGATGGGGAGTGCAGCTCCATAGAATAGACTGTGTAGGTGTGGCTCTCATACTACATGGAAGGGGGTAAGATTTCTGTCTGATGGGGAGTGCAGCTCCATAGAATAGACTGTGTAGGTGTGGCTCTCATACTACATGGAAGGGGGTAAGATTTCTGTCTGATGGGGAGTGCAGCTCCATAGAATAGACTGTGTAGGTATGGCTCTCATACTACATGGAAGGGGGTAAGATTTCTGTCTGATGGGGAGTGCAGCTCCATAGAATAGACTGTGTAGAGTATGGCTCTCATACTACATGGGAGGGGGTGAGATTTCTGTCTGATGGGGAGTGCAGCTCCATAGAATAGACTGTGTAGGTGTGGCTCTCATACTACATGGAGGGTGGTAAGATTTCTGTCTGATGGGGAGTGCAGTTCCATAGAATAGACTGTGTAGGTGTGGCTCTCATACTACATGGAAGGGGGTAAGATTTCTGTCTGATGGGGAGTGCAGCTCCATAGAATAGACTGTGTAGGTGTGGCTCTCATACTACATGGAAGGGGGTAAGATTTCTGTCTGATGCGGAGTGCAGCTCCATAGAATAGACTGTGTAGGTGTGGCTCTCATACTACATGGAAGGGGGTAAGATTTCTGTCTGATGGGGAGTGCAGCTCCATAGAATAGACTGTGTAGAGTACGGCTCTCATACTACATGGAGGGGGTAAGATCTCTGTCTGATGGGGAGTTCAGCTCCATAGAATAGACTGTGTAGGTGTGGCTCTCATACTACATGGAAGGGGGTAAGATTTCTATCTGATGGGGAGTGCAGCTCCATAGAATAGACTGTGTAGGTGTGGCTCTCATACTACATGGAAGGGGGTAAGATTTCTGTCTGATGGGGAGTGCAGCTCCATAGAATAGACTGTGTAGGTGTGGCTCTCATACTACATGGAAGGGGGTAAGATCTCTGTCTGATGGGGAGTGCAGCTCCATAGAATAGACTGTGTAGGTGTGGCTCTAATACTACATGGAAGGGGGTAAGATCTCTGTCTGATGGGGAGTGCAGCTCCATAGAATAGACTGTGTAGGTGTGGCTCTCATACTACATGGAAGGGGGTAAGATTTCTGTCTGATGGGGAGTGCAGCTCCATAGAATAGACTGTGTAGGTGTGGCTCTTATACTACATGGAAGGGGGTAAGATTTCTGTCTGATGGGGAGTGCAGCTCCATAGAATAGACTGTGTAGGTATGGCTCTCATACTACATGGAAGGGGGTAAGATTTCTGTCTGATGGGGAGTGCAGCTCCATAGAATAGACTGTGTAGGTGTGGCTCTCATACTACATGGAAGGGGGTAAGATTTCTGTCTGATGGGGAGTGCAGCTCCATAGAATAGACTGTGTAGGTGTGGCTCTTATACTACATGGAAGGGAGTAAGATCTCTGTCTGATGGGGAGTTCAGCTCCATAGAATAGACTGTGTAGGTATGGCTCTCATACTACATGGAAGGGGGTAAGATCTCTGTCTGATGGGGAGTTCAGCTCCATAGAATAGACTGTGTAGGCAGGGCCGGGCCGAGGCATAGGCTGGAGAGGCTCCAGCCTCAGGGCGCAGTGTAGGAGGGGGCGCACAATTCATTCAGCTGTCATTCCTAATTGTGTTTGAAGCAGAAAGAAATAAGAAAAAGGGATACATGGCAGTGACTGCAAGCCAGATAACTAGATATTAAGGTGTTAGGGAGGTTGTGGGCCCTGTGGCACTTCTTAGTCTAATAGCAATCAGTGTGTGACGGCTGGGGTGGCAGGGATGGAGGGGCGCACTTTGGTGTCTCAGCCTTGGGTGCAGGAGGACCTTGTCCCAGCTCTGTGTGTCGGTGTGGCTCTCATACTACATGGAAGGGGGTAAGATTTCTGTCTGATGGGGAGTGCAGCTCCATAGAATAGACTGTGTAGGTGTGGCTCTCATACTACATGGAAGGGGGTAAGAATTCTGTCTGATGGGGAGTGCAGCTCCATAGAATAGACTGTGTAGGTGTGGCTCTCATACTACATGGAAGGGGGTAAGATTTCTGTCTGATGGGGAGTGCAGCTCCATAGAATAGACTGTGTAGGTGTGGCTCTCATACTACATGGAAGGGGGTAAGATTTCTATCTGATGGGGAGTTCAGCTCCATAGAATAGACTGTGTAGGTGTGGCTCTCATACTACATGGAAGGGGGTAAGATTTCTATCTGATGGGGAGTTCAGCTCCATAGAATAGACTGTGTAGGTGTGGCTCTCATACTACATGGAAGGGGGTAAGATTTCTGTCTGATAGGGAGTGCAGCTCCATAGAATAGACTGTGTAGGTATGGCTCTCATACTACATGGAAGGGGGTAAGATTTCTGTCTGATGGGGAGTGCAGCTCCATAGAATAGACTGTGTAGGTGTGGCTCTCATACTACATGGAAGGGGGTAAGATTTCTGTCTGATGGGGAGTGCAGCTCCATAGAATAGACTGTGTAGGTGTGGCTCTCATACTACATGGAGGGTGGTAAGATTTCTGTCTGATGTGGAGTGCAGCTCCATAGAATAGACTGTGTAGGTGTGGCTCTCATACTACATGGAGGGTGGTAAGATTTCTGTCTGATGGGGAGTGCAGCTCCATAGAATAGACTGTGTAGGTGTGGCTCTCATACTACATGGGAGGGGGTGAGATTTCTGTCTGATGGGGAGTGCAGCTCCATAGAATAGACTGTGTAGGTGTGGCTCTCATACTACATGGAAGGGGGTAAGATTTCTGTCTGATGGGGAGTGCAGCTCCATAGAATAGACTGTGTAGGTGTGGCTCTCATACTACATGTAGGGTGGTAAGATTTCTGTCTGATGGGGGAGTGCAGCTCCATAGAATAGACTGTGTAGGTGTGGCTCTCATACTACATGGAAGGGGGTAAGATTTCTGTCTGATGGGGGAGTGCAGCTCCATAGAATAGACTGTGTAGGTGTGGCTCTCATACTACATGGAAGGGGGTAAGATTTCTGTCTGATGGGGAGTGCAGCTCCATAGAATAGACTGTGTAGGTGTGGCTCTCATACTACAAGGAAGGGGGTAAGATCTCTATCTGATGGGGAGTGCAGCTCCATAGAATAGACTGTGTAGGTGTGGCTCTCATACTACATGGAAGGGGGTAAGATTTCTGTCTGATGGGGAGTGCAGCTCCATAGAATAGACTGTGTAGGTGTGGCTCTCATACTACATGGAAGGGGGTAAGATTTCTGTCTGATGGGGGAGTGCAGCTCCATAGAATAGACTGTGTAGGTGTGGCTCTCATACTACATGGAGGGTGGTAAGATCTCTGTCTGATGTGGAGTGCAGCTCCATAGAATAGACTGTGTAGGTGTGGCTCTCATACTACATGGAAGGGGGTAAGATTTCTGTCTGATGGGGGAGTGCAGCTCCATAGAATAGACTGTGTAGGTGTGGCTCTCATACTACATGGAAGGGGGTAAGATTTCTGTCTGATGGGGAGTGCAGCTCCATAGAATAGACTGTGTAGGTGTGGCTCTCATACTACATGGAAGGGGGTAAGATTTCTGTCTGATGGGGAGTGCAGCTCCATAGAATAGACTGTGTAGGTGTGGCTCTCATACTACATGGAAGGGGGTAAGATTTCTGTCTGATGGGGAGTGCAGCTCCATAGAATAGACTGTGTAGAGTATGGCTCTCATACTACATGGAAGGGGGTAAGATTTCTGTCTGATGGGGAGTGCAGCTCCATAGAATAGACTGTGTAGAGTATGGCTCTCATACTACATGGAAGGGGGTAAGATTTCTGTCTGATGGGGAGTGCAGCTCCATAGAATAGACTGTGTAGGTGTGGCTCTCATACTACATGGAAGGGGGTAAGATTTCTGTCTGATGGGGAGTGCAGCTCCATAGAATAGACTGTGTAGGTGTGGCTCTCATACTACATGGAAGGGGGTAAGATTTCTATCTGATGGGGAGTGCAGCTCCATAGAATAGACTGTGTAGGTGTGGTTCTCATACTACATGGAAGGGGGTAAGATTTCTGTCTGATGGGGAGTGCAGCTCCATAGAATAGACTGTGTAGGTGTGGCTCTCATACTACATGGAAGGGGGTAAGATTTCTGTCTGATGGGGAGTTCAGCTCCATAGAATAGACTGTGTAGGTGTGGCTCTCATACTACATGGAAGGGGGTAAGATTTCTGTCTGATGGGGAGTTCAGCTCCATAGAATAGACTGTGTAGGTGTGGCTCTCATACTACATGGAAGGGGGTAAGATCTCTGTCTGATGGGGAGTGCAGCTCCATAGAATAGACTGTGTAGGTGTGGCTCTCATACTACATGGAAGGGGGTAAGATCTCTGTCTGATGGGGAGTGCAGCTCCATAGAATAGACTGTGTAGGTGTGGCTCTCATACTACATGGAAGGGGTAAGATTTCTGTCTGATGGGGAGTGCAGCTCCATAGAATAGACTGTGTAGGTGTGGCTCTCATACTACATGGAAGGGGGTAAGATTTCTGTCTGATGGGGAGTGCAGCTCCATAGAATAGACTGTGTAGGTGTGGCTCTTATACTACATGGAAGGGGGTAAGATTTCTGTCTGATGGGGAGTGCAGCTCCATAGAATAGACTGTGTAGGTATGGCTCTCATACTACATGGAAGGGGGTAAGATTTCTGTCTGATGGGGAGTGCAGCTCCATAGAATAGACTGTGTAGGTGTGGCTCTCATACTACATGGAAGGGGGTAAGATTTCTGTCTGATGGGGAGTGCAGCTCCATAGAATAGACTGTGTAGGTGTGGCTCTTATACTACATGGAAGGGAGTAAGATCTCTGTCTGATGGGGAGTTCAGCTCCATAGAATAGACTGTGTAGGTATGGCTCTCATACTACATGGAAGGGGGTAAGATCTCTGTCTGATGGGGAGTTCAGCTCCATAGAATAGACTGTGTAGGCAGGGCCGGGCCGAGGCATAGGCTGGAGAGGCTCCAGCCTCAGGGCGCAGTGTAGGAGGGGGCGCACAATTCATTCAGCTGTCATTCCTAATTGTGTTTGAAGCAGAAAGAAATAAGAAAAAGGGATACATGGCAGTGACTGCAAGCCAGATAACTAGATATTAAGGTGTTAGGGAGGTTGTGGGCCCTGTGGCACTTCTTAGTCTAATAGCAATCAGTGTGTGACGGCTGGGGTGGCAGGGATGGAGGGGCGCACTTTGGTGTCTCAGCCTTGGGTGCAGGAGGACCTTGTCCCAGCTCTGTGTGTAGGTGTGGCTCTCATACTACATGGAAGGGGGTAAGATTTCTGTCTGATGGGGAGTGCAGCTCCATAGAATAGACTGTGTAGGTGTGGCTCTCATACTACATCGAAGGGGGTAAGATTTCTGTCTGATGGGGAGTGCAGCTCCATAGAATAGACTGTGTAGGTGTGGCTCTCATACTACATGGAAGGGGGTAAGATTTCTGTCTGATGGGGAGTGCAGCTCCATAGAATAGACTGTGTAGGTGTGGCTCTCATACTACATGGAAGGGGGTAAGATTTCTATCTGATGGGGAGTTCAGCTCCATAGAATAGACTGTGTAGGTGTGGCTCTCATACTACATGGAAGGGGGTAAGATTTCTATCTGATGGGGAGTTCAGCTCCATAGAATAGACTGTGTAGGTGTGGCTCTCATACTACATGGAAGGGGGTAAGATTTCTGTCTGATAGGGAGTGCAGCTCCATAGAATAGACTGTGTAGGTATGGCTCTCATACTACATGGAAGGGGGTAAGATTTCTGTCTGATGGGGAGTGCAGCTCCATAGAATAGACTGTGTAGGTGTGGCTCTCATACTACATGGAAGGGGGTAAGATTTCTGTCTGATGGGGAGTGCAGCTCCATAGAATAGACTGTGTAGGTGTGGCTCTCATACTACATGGAGGGTGGTAAGATTTCTGTCTGATGTGGAGTGCAGCTCCATAGAATAGACTGTGTAGGTGTGGCTCTCATACTACATGGAGGGTGGTAAGATTTCTGTCTGATGGGGAGTGCAGCTCCATAGAATAGACTGTGTAGGTGTGGCTCTCATACTACATGGGAGGGGGTGAGATTTCTGTCTGATGGGGAGTGCAGCTCCATAGAATAGACTGTGTAGGTGTGGCTCTCATACTACATGGAAGGGGGTAAGATCTCTGTCTGATGGGGAGTGCAGCTCCATAGAATAGACTGTGTAGGTGTGGCTCTCATACTACATGGAAGGGGGTAAGATTTCTGTCTGATGGGGAGTGCAGCTCCATAGAATAGACTGTGTAGGTGTGGCTCTCATACTACATGGAAGGGGGTAAGATTTCTGTCTGATGGGGAGTTCAGCTCCATAGAATAGACTGTGTAGGTGTGGCTCTCATACTACATGGAAGAGGGTAAGATTTCTGTCTGATGGGGAGTGCAGCTCCATAGAATAGACTGTGTAGGTGTGGCTCTCATACTACATGGAAGGGGGTAAGATTTCTGTCTGATGGGGAGTTCAGCTCCATAGAATAGACTGTGTAGGTGTGGCTCTCATACTACATGGAAGGGGGTAAGATTTCTGTCTGATGGGGAGATCAGCTCCATAGAATAGACTGTGTAGGTATGGCTCTCATACTACATGGAAGGGGGTAAGATTTCTATCTGATGGGGAGTGCAGCTCCATAGAATAGACTGTGTAGGTGTGGCTCTCATACTACATGGAAGGGGGTAAGATTTCTGTCTGATGGGGAGTGCAGCTCCATAGAATAGACTGTGTAGGTGTGGCTCTCATACTACATGGAAGAGGGTAAGATTTCTGTCTGATGGGGAGTGCAGCTCCATAGAATAGACTGTGTAGGTGTGGCTCTCATACTACATGGAAGGGGGTAAGATTTTATCTGATGGGGAGTGCAGCTCCATAGAATAGACTGTGTAGGTATGGCTCTCATACTACATGGAAGGGGGTAAGATTTCTGTCTGATGGGGAGTGCAGCTCCATAGAATAGACTGTGTAGGTATGGCTCTCATACTACATGGAAGGGGGTAAGATCTCTGTCTGATGGGGAGTGCAGCTCCATAGAATAGACTGTGTAGGTGTGGCTCTCATACTACATGGAAGGGGGTAAGATTTCTGTCTGATGGGGAGTGCATCTCCATAGAATAGACTGTGTAGGTGTGGCTCTCATACTACATGGAAGGGGGTAAGATCTCTGTCTGATGGGGAGTGCAGCTCCATAGAATAGACTGTGTAGGTGTGGCTCTCATACTACATGGAAGGGGGTAAGATTTCTGTCTGATGGGGAGTGCAGCTCCATAGAATAGACTGTGTAGGTGTGGCTCTCATACTACATGGAAGGGGGTAAGATTTCTGTCTGATGGGGAGTGCAGCTCCATAGAATAGACTGTGTAGGTGTGGCTCTCATACTACATGGAAGGGGGTAAGATTTCTGTCTGATGGGGAGTGCAGCTCCATAGAATAGACTGTGTAGGTGTGGCTCTCATACTACATGGAAGGGGGTAAGATTTCTATCTGATGGGGAGTTCAGCTCCATAGAATAGACTGTGTAGGTGTGGCTCTCATACTACATGGAAGGGGGTAAGATTTCTATCTGATGGGGAGTTCAGCTCCATAGAATAGACTGTGTAGGTGTGGCTCTCATACTACATGGAAGGGGGTAAGATTTCTGTCTGATAGGGAGTGCAGCTCCATAGAATAGACTGTGTAGGTATGGCTCTCATACTACATGGAAGGGGGTAAGATTTCTGTCTGATGGGGAGTGCAGCTCCATAGAATAGACTGTGTAGGTGTGGCTCTCATACTACATGGAAGGGGGTAAGATTTCTGTCTGATGGGGAGTGCAGCTCCATAGAATAGACTGTGTAGGTGTGGCTCTCATACTACATGGAGGGTGGTAAGATTTCTGTCTGATGTGGAGTGCAGCTCCATAGAATAGACTGTGTAGGTGTGGCTCTCATACTACATGGAGGGTGGTAAGATATCTGTCTGATGGGGAGTGCAGCTCCATAGAATAGACTGTGTAGGTGTGGCTCTCATACTACATGGGAGGGGGTGAGATTTCTGTCTGATGGGGAGTGCAGCTCCATAGAATAGACTGTGTAGGTGTGGCTCTCATACTACATGGAAGGGGGTAAGATCTCTGTCTGATGGGGAGTGCAGCTCCATAGAATAGACTGTGTAGGTGTGGCTCTCATACTACATGGAAGGGGGTAAGATTTCTGTCTGATGGGGAGTGCAGCTCCATAGAATAGACTGTGTAGGTGTGGCTCTCATACTACATGGAAGAGGGTAAGATTTCTGTCTGATGGGGAGTGCAGCTCCATAGAATAGACTGTGTAGGTGTGGCTCTCATACTACATGGAAGGGGGTAAGATTTCTGTCTGATGGGGAGTTCAGCTCCATAGAATAGACTGTGTAGGTGTGGCTCTCATACTACATGGAAGGGGGTAAGATTTCTGTCTGATGGGGAGATCAGCTCCATAGAATAGACTGTGTAGGTATGGCTCTCATACTACATGGAAGGGGGTAAGATTTCTATCTGATGGGGAGTGCAGCTCCATAGAATAGACTGTGTAGGTGTGGCTCTCATACTACATGGAGGGTGGTAAGATTTCTGTCTGATGGGGAGTGCAGCTCCATAGAATAGACTGTGTAGGTGTGGCTCTCATACTACATGGAAGGGTGGTAAGATCTCTGTCTGATGGGGAGTGCAGCTCCATAGAATAGACTGTGTAGGTATGGCTCTCATACTACATGGAAGGGGGTAAGATTTCTATCTGATGGGGAGTGCAGCTCCATAGAATAGACTGTGTAGAGTATGGCTCTCATACTGCATGGAAGGGGGTAAGATTTCTGTCTGATGGGGAGTGCAGCTCCATAGAATAGACTGTGTAGGTATGGCTCTCATACTACATGGAAGGGGGTAAGATTTCTGTCTGATGGGGAGTGCAGCTCCATAGAATAGACTGTGTAGGTGTGGCTCTCATACTACATGGAAGGGGGTAAGATTTCTGTCTGATGGGGAGCGCAGCTCCATAGAATAGACTGTGTAGGTGTGGCTCTCATACTACATGGAAGGGGGTAAGATTTCTGTCTGATGGGGAGTGCAGCTCCATAGAATAGACTGTGTAGGTGTGGCTCTCATACTACATGGAAGGGGGTAAGATTTCTGTCTGATGGGGAGTGCAGCTCCATAGAATAGACTGTGTAGGTGTGGCTCTCATACTACATGGAAGGGGGTAAGATTTCTGTCTGATGGGGGAGTGCAGCTCCATAGAATAGACTGTGTAGGTGTGGCTCTCATACTACATGGAGGGTGGTAAGATCTCTGTCTGATGTGGAGTGCAGCTCCATAGAATAGACTGTGTAGGTGTGGCTCTCATACTACATGGAAGGGGGTAAGATTTCTGTCTGATGGGGGAGTGCAGCTCCATAGAATAGACTGTGTAGGTGTGGCTCTCATACTACATGGAAGGGGGTAAGATTTCTGTCTGATGGGGAGTGCAGCTCCATAGAATAGACTGTGTAGGTGTGGCTCTCATACTACATGGAAGGGGGTAAGATTTCTGTCTGATGGGGAGTGCAGCTCCATAGAATAGACTGTGTAGGTGTGGCTCTCATACTACATGGAAGGGGGTAAGATTTCTGTCTGATGGGGAGTGCAGCTCCATAGAATAGACTGTGTAGAGTATGGCTCTCATACTACATGGAAGGGGGTAAGATTTCTGTCTGATGGGGAGTGCAGCTCCATAGAATAGACTGTGTAGAGTATGGCTCTCATACTACATGGAAGGGGGTAAGATTTCTGTCTGATGGGGAGTGCAGCTCCATAGAATAGACTGTGTAGGTGTGGCTCTCATACTACATGGAAGGGGGTAAGATTTCTGTCTGATGGGGAGTGCAGCTCCATAGAATAGACTGTGTAGGTGTGGCTCTCATACTACATGGAAGGGGGTAAGATTTCTATCTGATGGGGAGTGCAGCTCCATAGAATAGACTGTGTAGGTGTGGTTCTCATACTACATGGAAGGGGGTAAGATTTCTGTCTGATGGGGAGTGCAGCTCCATAGAATAGACTGTGTAGGTGTGGCTCTCATACTACATGGAAGGGGGTAAGATTTCTGTCTGATGGGGAGTTCAGCTCCATAGAATAGACTGTGTAGGTGTGGCTCTCATACTACATGGAAGGGGGTAAGATTTCTGTCTGATGGGGAGTTCAGCTCCATAGAATAGACTGTGTAGGTGTGGCTCTCATACTACATGGAAGGGGGTAAGATCTCTGTCTGATGGGGAGTGCAGCTCCATAGAATAGACTGTGTAGGTGTGGCTCTCATACTACATGGAAGGGGGTAAGATCTCTGTCTGATGGGGAGTGCAGCTCCATAGAATAGACTGTGTAGGTGTGGCTCTCATACTACATGGAAGGGGTAAGATTTCTGTCTGATGGGGAGTGCAGCTCCATAGAATAGACTGTGTAGGTGTGGCTCTCATACTACATGGAAGGGGGTAAGATTTCTGTCTGATGGGGAGTGCAGCTCCATAGAATAGACTGTGTAGGTGTGGCTCTTATACTACATGGAAGGGGGTAAGATTTCTGTCTGATGGGGAGTGCAGCTCCATAGAATAGACTGTGTAGGTATGGCTCTCATACTACATGGAAGGGGGTAAGATTTCTGTCTGATGGGGAGTGCAGCTCCATAGAATAGACTGTGTAGGTGTGGCTCTCATACTACATGGAAGGGGGTAAGATTTCTGTCTGATGGGGAGTGCAGCTCCATAGAATAGACTGTGTAGGTGTGGCTCTTATACTACATGGAAGGGAGTAAGATCTCTGTCTGATGGGGAGTTCAGCTCCATAGAATAGACTGTGTAGGTATGGCTCTCATACTACATGGAAGGGGGTAAGATCTCTGTCTGATGGGGAGTTCAGCTCCATAGAATAGACTGTGTAGGCAGGGCCGGGCCGAGGCATAGGCTGGAGAGGCTCCAGCCTCAGGGCGCAGTGTAGGAGGGGGCGCACAATTCATTCAGCTGTCATTCCTAATTGTGTTTGAAGCAGAAAGAAATAAGAAAAAGGGATACATGGCAGTGACTGCAAGCCAGATAACTAGATATTAAGGTGTTAGGGAGGTTGTGGGCCCTGTGGCACTTCTTAGTCTAATAGCAATCAGTGTGTGACGGCTGGGGTGGCAGGGATGGAGGGGCGCACTTTGGTGTCTCAGCCTTGGGTGCAGGAGGACCTTGTCCCAGCTCTGTGTGTAGGTGTGGCTCTCATACTACATGGAAGGGGGTAAGATTTCTGTCTGATGGGGAGTGCAGCTCCATAGAATAGACTGTGTAGGTGTGGCTCTCATACTACATGGAAGGGGGTAAGATTTCTGTCTGATGGGGAGTGCAGCTCCATAGAATAGACTGTGTAGGTGTGGCTCTCATACTACATGGAAGGGGGTAAGATTTCTGTCTGATGGGGAGTGCAGCTCCATAGAATAGACTGTGTAGGTGTGGCTCTCATACTACATGGAAGGGGGTAAGATTTCTATCTGATGGGGAGTTCAGCTCCATAGAATAGACTGTGTAGGTGTGGCTCTCATACTACATGGAAGGGGGTAAGATTTCTATCTGATGGGGAGTTCAGCTCCATAGAATAGACTGTGTAGGTGTGGCTCTCATACTACATGGAAGGGGGTAAGATTTCTGTCTGATAGGGAGTGCAGCTCCATAGAATAGACTGTGTAGGTATGGCTCTCATACTACATGGAAGGGGGTAAGATTTCTGTCTGATGGGGAGTGCAGCTCCATAGAATAGACTGTGTAGGTGTGGCTCTCATACTACATGGAAGGGGGTAAGATTTCTGTCTGATGGGGAGTGCAGCTCCATAGAATAGACTGTGTAGGTGTGGCTCTCATACTACATGGAGGGTGGTAAGATTTCTGTCTGATGTGGAGTGCAGCTCCATAGAATAGACTGTGTAGGTGTGGCTCTCATACTACATGGAGGGTGGTAAGATTTCTGTCTGATGGGGAGTGCAGCTCCATAGAATAGACTGTGTAGGTGTGGCTCTCATACTACATGGGAGGGGGTGAGATTTCTGTCTGATGGGGAGTGCAGCTCCATAGAATAGACTGTGTAGGTGTGGCTCTCATACTACATGGAAGGGGGTAAGATCTCTGTCTGATGGGGAGTGCAGCTCCATAGAATAGACTGTGTAGGTGTGGCTCTCATACTACATGGAAGGGGGTAAGATTTCTGTCTGATGGGGAGTGCAGCTCCATAGAATAGACTGTGTAGGTGTGGCTCTCATACTACATGGAAGGGGGTAAGATTTCTGTCTGATGGGGAGTTCAGCTCCATAGAATAGACTGTGTAGGTGTGGCTCTCATACTACATGGAAGAGGGTAAGATTTCTGTCTGATGGGGAGTGCAGCTCCATAGAATAGACTGTGTAGGTGTGGCTCTCATACTACATGGAAGGGGGTAAGATTTCTGTCTGATGGGGAGTTCAGCTCCATAGAATAGACTGTGTAGGTGTGGCTCTCATACTACATGGAAGGGGGTAAGATTTCTGTCTGATGGGGAGATCAGCTCCATAGAATAGACTGTGTAGGTATGGCTCTCATACTACATGGAAGGGGGTAAGATTTCTATCTGATGGGGAGTGCAGCTCCATAGAATAGACTGTGTAGGTGTGGCTCTCATACTACATGGAAGGGGGTAAGATTTCTGTCTGATGGGGAGTGCAGCTCCATAGAATAGACTGTGTAGGTGTGGCTCTCATACTACATGGAAGAGGGTAAGATTTCTGTCTGATGGGGAGTGCAGCTCCATAGAATAGACTGTGTAGGTGTGGCTCTCATACTACATGGAAGGGGGTAAGATTTTATCTGATGGGGAGTGCAGCTCCATAGAATAGACTGTGTAGGTATGGCTCTCATACTACATGGAAGGGGGTAAGATTTCTGTCTGATGGGGAGTGCAGCTCCATAGAATAGACTGTGTAGGTATGGCTCTCATACTACATGGAAGGGGGTAAGATCTCTGTCTGATGGGGAGTGCAGCTCCATAGAATAGACTGTGTAGGTGTGGCTCTCATACTACATGGAAGGGGGTAAGATTTCTGTCTGATGGGGAGTGCATCTCCATAGAATAGACTGTGTAGGTGTGGCTCTCATACTACATGGAAGGGGGTAAGATCTCTGTCTGATGGGGAGTGCAGCTCCATAGAATAGACTGTGTAGGTGTGGCTCTCATACTACATGGAAGGGGGTAAGATTTCTGTCTGATGGGGAGTGCAGCTCCATAGAATAGACTGTGTAGGTGTGGCTCTCATACTACATGGAAGGGGGTAAGATTTCTGTCTGATGGGGAGTGCAGCTCCATAGAATAGACTGTGTAGGTGTGGCTCTCATACTACATGGAAGGGGGTAAGATTTCTGTCTGATGGGGAGTGCAGCTCCATAGAATAGACTGTGTAGGTGTGGCTCTCATACTACATGGAAGGGGGTAAGATTTCTATCTGATGGGGAGTTCAGCTCCATAGAATAGACTGTGTAGGTGTGGCTCTCATACTACATGGAAGGGGGTAAGATTTCTATCTGATGGGGAGTTCAGCTCCATAGAATAGACTGTGTAGGTGTGGCTCTCATACTACATGGAAGGGGGTAAGATTTCTGTCTGATAGGGAGTGCAGCTCCATAGAATAGACTGTGTAGGTATGGCTCTCATACTACATGGAAGGGGGTAAGATTTCTGTCTGATGGGGAGTGCAGCTCCATAGAATAGACTGTGTAGGTGTGGCTCTCATACTACATGGAAGGGGGTAAGATTTCTGTCTGATGGGGAGTGCAGCTCCATAGAATAGACTGTGTAGGTGTGGCTCTCATACTACATGGAGGGTGGTAAGATTTCTGTCTGATGTGGAGTGCAGCTCCATAGAATAGACTGTGTAGGTGTGGCTCTCATACTACATGGAGGGTGGTAAGATATCTGTCTGATGGGGAGTGCAGCTCCATAGAATAGACTGTGTAGGTGTGGCTCTCATACTACATGGGAGGGGGTGAGATTTCTGTCTGATGGGGAGTGCAGCTCCATAGAATAGACTGTGTAGGTGTGGCTCTCATACTACATGGAAGGGGGTAAGATCTCTGTCTGATGGGGAGTGCAGCTCCATAGAATAGACTGTGTAGGTGTGGCTCTCATACTACATGGAAGGGGGTAAGATTTCTGTCTGATGGGGAGTGCAGCTCCATAGAATAGACTGTGTAGGTGTGGCTCTCATACTACATGGAAGAGGGTAAGATTTCTGTCTGATGGGGAGTGCAGCTCCATAGAATAGACTGTGTAGGTGTGGCTCTCATACTACATGGAAGGGGGTAAGATTTCTGTCTGATGGGGAGTTCAGCTCCATAGAATAGACTGTGTAGGTGTGGCTCTCATACTACATGGAAGGGGGTAAGATTTCTATCTGATGGGGAGTGCAGCTCCATAGAATAGACTGTGTAGGTGTGGCTCTCATACTACATGGAGGGTGGTAAGATTTCTGTCTGATGGGGAGTGCAGCTCCATAGAATAGACTGTGTAGGTGTGGCTCTCATACTACATGGAAGGGTGGTAAGATCTCTGTCTGATGGGGAGTGCAGCTCCATAGAATAGACTGTGTAGGTATGGCTCTCATACTACATGGAAGGGGGTAAGATTTCTATCTGATGGGGAGTGCAGCTCCATAGAATAGACTGTGTAGAGTATGGCTCTCATACTGCATGGAAGGGGGTAAGATTTCTGTCTGATGGGGAGTGCAGCTCCATAGAATAGACTGTGTAGGTATGGCTCTCATACTACATGGAAGGGGGTAAGATTTCTGTCTGATGGGGAGTGCAGCTCCATAGAATAGACTGTGTAGGTGTGGCTCTCATACTACATGGAAGGGGGTAAGATTTCTGTCTGATGGGGAGCGCAGCTCCATAGAATAGACTGTGTAGGTGTGGCTCTCATACTACATGGAAGGGGGTAAGATTTCTGTCTGATGGGGAGTGCAGCTCCATAGAATAGACTGTGTAGGTGTGGCTCTCATACTACATGGAAGGGGGTAAGATTTCTGTCTGATGGGGAGCGCAGCTCCATAGAATAGACTGTGTAGGTGTGGCTCTCATACTACATGGAAGGGGGTAAGATTTCTGTCTGATGGGGAGTGCAGCTCCATAGAATAGACTGTGTAGGTGTGGCTCTCATACTACATGGAAGGGGGTAAGATTTCTGTCTGATGGGGAGCGCAGCTCCATAGAATAGACTGTGTAGGTGTGGCTCTCATACTACATGGAAGGGGGTAAGATTTCTGTCTGATGGGGAGTGCAGCTCCATAGAATAGACTGTGTAGGTATGGCTCTCATACTACATGGAAGGGGGTAAGATTTCTGTCTGATGGGGAGTGCAGCTCCATAGAATAGACTGTGTAGAGTATGGCTCTCATACTACATGGGAGGGGGTGAGATTTCTGTCTGATGGGGAGTGCAGCTCCATAGAATAGACTGTGTAGGTGTGGCTCTCATACTACATGGAGGGTGGTAAGATTTCTGTCTGATGGGGAGTGCAGTTCCATAGAATAGACTGTGTAGGTGTGGCTCTCATACTACATGGAAGGGGGTAAGATTTCTGTCTGATGGGGAGTGCAGCTCCATAGAATAGACTGTGTAGGTGTGGCTCTCATACTACATGGAGGGTGGTAAGATTTCTGTCTGATGGGGAGTGCAGTTCCATAGAATAGACTGTGTAGGTGTGGCTCTCATACTACATGGAAGGGGGTAAGATTTCTATCTGATGGGGAGTTCAGCTCCATAGAATAGACTGTGTAGGTATGGCTCTCATACTACATGGAAGGGGGTAAGATTTCTGTCTGATGGGGAGTGCAGCTCCATAGAATAGACTGTGTAGGTGTGGCTCTCATACTACATGGAAGGGGGTAAGATTTCTGTCTGATGGGGAGTGCAGCTCCATAGAATAGACTGTGTAGAGTACGGCTCTCATACTACATGGAGGGGGTAAGATCTCTGTCTGATGGGGAGTTCAGCTCCATAGAATAGACTGTGTAGGTGTGGCTCTCATACTACATGGAAGGGGGTAAGATTTCTATCTGATGGGGAGTGCAGCTCCATAGAATAGACTGTGTAGGTGTGGCTCTCATACTACATGGAAGGGGGTAAGATTTCTGTCTGATGGGGAGTGCAGCTCCATAGAATAGACTGTGTAGGTGTGGCTCTCATACTACATGGAAGGGGGTAAGATCTCTGTCTGATGGGGAGTGCAGCTCCATAGAATAGACTGTGTAGGTGTGGCTCTCATACTACATGGAAGGGGGTAAAATTGGTCTGTGATCTTTGATTTTCCAAAGACTTTTATCTGATGTGTGTACCCACCTTTATTCTTCTTGCTTCAAGGTTGAGGCACGTACTCTATTAGATAGATAGAAGATGCGGCGTATGCTACGACGCGGGTCGGCTAGTCTAACATAAATGGCTATATAGCAGTACATCCTGCTATGCTGTGGTGATCACTGCAGCCATGACCTGGGTCCTATCCGGACATAGCAAAGGCTGGAGAATGGTGTATCTAACATAAATGACTATATAGCAGTACATCCTGCTATGCTGTGGTGATCACTGCAGCCATTGCCTGGGTCATATCCGGACATAGCAAAGGCTGGAGAATGGTGTATCTAACATAAATGACTATATAGCAGTACCTCCTGCTATGCTGTGGGGATCACTGCAGCCATTGCCTGGGTCATATCCGGACATAGCAATGTCTGGAGAATGGTGTAACATAACTGACCACACAGCAGTACCTCCTGCTATGTTGTGGGGATCACTGCAGCCATTGCCTGGGTCATATCCGGACATAGCAATGTCTGGAGAATGGTGTAACATAAATGACTACACAGCAGTACCTCCTGCTATGCTGTGGTGATCACTGCAGCCATTGCCTGGGTTATATCCGGACATAGCAATGTCTGGAGAATGGTGTAACATAACTGACCACACATCAGTACCTCCTGCTATGTTGTGGTGATCACTGCAGCCATGGCCTGGGTCATATCCGGACATAGCAAAGGCTGGAGAATGGTGTATCTAACATAACTGACCACACAGCAGTACATCCTGCTATGTTGTGGTGATCACTGCAGCCATGGCCTGGGTCATATCCGGACATAGCAAAGGCTGGAGAATGGTGTATCTAACATAAATGACTATATAGCAGTACATCCTGCTATGTTGTGGTGATCGCTGCAGCCATGGCCTGGGTCATATCTGGACATGGTAAAGGCTGGAGAATGGTGTATCTAACATAAATGACTATATAGCAGTACCTCCTGCTATGTTGTGGTGATCACTGCAGCCATGGCCTGGGTCATATCCGGACATAGCAAAGGCTGGAGAATGGTGTATCTAACATAAATGACTATATAGCAGTACCTCCTGCTATGTTGTGGTGATCACTGCAGCCATGGCCTGGGTCATATCCGGACGTAGCAAAGGCTGGAGAATGGTGTATCTAACATAAATGACTATATAGCAGTACATCCTGCTATGTTGTGGTGATCACTGCAGCCATGGCCTGGGTCATATCCGGACATAGCAAAGGCTGGAGAATGGTGTATCTAACATAAATGACTATATAGCAGTACCTCCTGCTATGCTGTGGTGATCGCTGCAGCCATGGCCTGGGTCATATCCGGACATAGCAAAGGCTGGAGAATGGTGTATCTAACATAAATGACTATATAGCAGTACCTCCTGCTATGCTGTGGTGATCGCTGCAGCCATTGCCTGGGTCATATCCGGACATAGCAAAGGCTTGAGAATGGTGTATCTAACATAAATGACTATATAGCAGTACCTCCTGCTATGCTGTGGTGATCGCTGCAGCCATTGCCTGGGTCATATCCGGACATAGCAAAGGCTGGAGAATGGTGTATCTAACATAAATGACTATATAGCAGTACCTCCTGCTATGCTGTGGTGATCACTGCAGCCATTGCCTGGGTCATATCCGGACATAGCAATGTCTGGAGAATGGTGTATTTAACATAAATGACTATATAGCAGTACCTCCTGCTATGCTGTGGTGATCGCTGCAGCCATGGCCTGGGTCATATCCGGACATAGCAAAGGCTGGAGAATGGTGTATCTAACATAAATGGCTATATTGCAGTACCTCCTGCTATGCTGTGGTGATCACTGCAGCCATGGCCTGGGTCATATCCGGACATAGCAAAGGCTGGAGAATGGTGTATCTAACATAACTGACTACACATCAGTACCTCCTGCTATGCTGTGGGGATCACTGCAGCCATTGCCTGGGTCATATCCGGACATAGCAATGTCTGGAGAATGGTGTAACATAACTGACCACACAGCAGTACCTCCTGCTATGTTGTGGTGATCACTGCAGCCATGGCCTGGGTCATATCCGGACATAGCAATGTCTGGAGAATGGTGTAACATAAATGACTACACATCAGTACCTCCTGCTATGCTGTGGTGATCACGGCAGCCATTGCCTGGGTCATATCCGGACATAGCAAAGGCTGGAGAATGGTGTATCTAACATAAATGACTATATAGCAGTACATCCTGCTATGTTGTGGTGATCACTGCAGCCATGGCCTGGGTCATATCCGGACGTAGCAAAGGCTGGAGAATGGTGTATCTAACATAAATGACTATATAGCAGTACCTCCTGCTATGCTGTGGTGATCACTGCAGCCATGGCCTGGGTCATATCCGGACATAGCAAAGGCTGGAGAATGGTGTATCTAACATAAATGACTATATAGCAGTACATCCTGCTATGTTGTGGTGATCACTGCAGCCATGGCCTGGGTCATATCTGGACATAGCAAAGGCTGGAGAATGGTGTATCTAACATAAATGACTATATAGCAGTACCTCCTGCTATGCTGTGGGGATCACTGCAGCCATTGCCTGGGTCATATCCGGACATAGCAAAGGCTGGAGAATGGTGTATCTAACATAAATGACTATATAGCAGTACCTCCTGCTATGTTGTGGTGATCGCTGCAGCCATGGCCTGGGTCATGTCGGACATAGCAAAGGCTGGAGAATGGTGTATCTAACATAAATGACTATATAGCAGTACCTCCTGCTATGTTGTGGTGATCACTGCAGCCATGGCCTGGGTCATATCCGGACATAGCAAAGGCTGGAGAATGGTGTATCTAACATAAATGACTATATAGCAGTACCTCCTGCTATGTTGTGGTGATCGCTGCAGCCATTGCCTGGGTCATATCCGGACATAGCAAACGCTGGAGAATGGTGTATCTAACATAAATGACTATATAGCAGTACCTCCTGCTATGCTGTGGTGATCGCTGCAGCCATTGCCTGGGTCATATCCGGACATAGCAAAGGCTGGAGAATGGTGTATCTAACATAAATGACTATATAGCAGTACCTCCTGCTATGCTGTGGTGATCGCTGCAGCCATTGCCTGGGTCATATCCGGACATAGCAAAGGCTGGAGAATGGTGTATCTAACATAAATGACTATATAGCAGTACCTCCTGCTATGCTGTGGTGATCGCTGCAGCCATTGCCTGGGTCATATCCGGACATAGCAAAGGCTGCAGAATGGTGTATCTAACATAAATGACTATATAGCAGTACCTCCTGCTATGCTGTGGTGATCACTGCAGCCATTGCCTGGGTCATATCCGGACATAGCAAAGGCTGGAGAATGGTGTATCTAACATAAATGACTATATAGCAGTACCTCCTGCTATGCTGTGGTGATCGCTGCAGCCATTGCCTGGGTCATATCCGGACATAGCAAAGGCTGGAGAATGGTGTATCTAACATAAATGACTATATAGCAGTACCTCCTGCTATGCTGTGGCGATCACTGCAGCCATGGCCTGGGTCATATCCGGACATAGCAAAGGCTGGAGAATGGTGTAACATAACTGACCACACAGCAGTACCTCCTGCTATGTTGTGGTGACTGCAGCCATGGCCTGGGTCATATTAGGAGAGGCTGCTGATTGGGGAATGCCTATTTTACTTGGATCTTATGCTAGGTACACACTGTACAATTTTCTGGCAGATTTACCCGCCAGATCAATTATTTCCAACATGTCTGATCTGAATTTAGAACGATTTTCAATTTTCCAATCATTTTTCCGATCGATTTTCCGATTGATTTCCGTTCACCTCTATGGAAATCGATTGAAATTCAGATCGGCCATGTTGTAAATAATTGATCTGGCGGGTAAATCTGCCAGAACATTGTATGGTGTGTACCTAGCATAAGACATGTGCACATATGCCAATAGAGTGTTGTGTCCCTCCTGTGTTATGCTGGATACACACCTTACAATTTTACGGCCAATTTACCTGCCAGATCGATTATTTCCAGCATGTCCGATCTGAGAATCAAACTTTTTTTGAGCGATTTTATGACCGATTCCCATTCGTTTCTACGGAAGTCGGTCAGAAAATCGCTAAAAAAAAAGTTCGATTCTCAGATCAGACATGCTGGAAATAATCGATTGATCAAGTAAATTGGCTGAAGAAATTGTATTGTGTGGATCCAGCATTAGTCTGCAGTGCAGTGTAATCTCATTACAGAAGCACACCTGATAAGCAGGGCTGTACAAACCTAATGAGGTGTCTGAAGCTCCCCCTGCTGGACACCGTCAGTAATCATTTTCTATTCATGAGTAATTCCTCTTGTTACTCTGCTTTATAACAACTATTTATTTTAAAATGAATCCAGAATATATGAAGAAGATATAGAAATAATTAGTTTCATGTGACATGTTTCTTATCCCAGGCAGCTCATCACTGGAAGTAATACAGAGAATAGAGATTATTATCAGTGACAGAGAAACAAGTACAGTTATAATCATGTGACAATAAATGAGGATTTCAGGATATAATGATTCAGGACAGAAGCCAGGAATTGTCCCTGGAAATCACAGACAGCTGGTAATTACTGGCAGGACAATCAGCCAATCACAATCCTCTCCCTGTGATGTCACCAGTGGGCGGAGCTCTCACACCCCCTGACTCCCCCCAGATATCTTTATACAACCTCCATCTACACCTACACCTAACCCAGCATGGAGGGGCTCAGTGAAGGTGGCAGTGAAGGTGTGGAGGTGTCTGATGGGGTCACACAGGGCATAAAAGGAGATCTGCCCGGCCTCATAATCCAGATATATCCTGACTCTAACACTGGGGATCCCATCAGGTAACTCGATATCTTCACTGTCATGTTTCACTGAGTACTGATTATCCCACCTGCACAAACCCCAGGACTTGTTATTATCTCCAATCACTGACTGACCTCCCCTCCTGGCCATACTGGGGTAACACATCCCAACTCTGCATATATCTGATCCCCCAACACCCACTTCCCAGTAATGTCGCCCTGAGGAGAAACTCCGGCTGCTCAACGCCTGAGACCACCAAAATCTCTCTGGTGTTTCTGGGCGGTTCTGTCCTGGTGACCAGGATGCAGTTTTCCTGTCATCTGATATATGTAGATTATTACCAGCTGTGTTTACATCCAGTAATATGTCTGCAGGCTGTATATAGATCCCCCCAGTTACCCCAGACATGATATCAGCCAGTCCTGTGTGTAATGTGTGTGAGATGCCGGCCACATCCAGATCCCCTCCATCATGGAGCTGCTTATCATGTCTGTCCTCCGTGTCACACAAGTCACCTGTGTCTGATTCCTGTAAGACAGTCAGTGGATCAGTCATGTGACACAGCTCCTCAATGTGACGCATCTTCCTGGACAGCTCCTCCTTCTTTATCTCCAGCTGTCTGATGATGTCATCATAGCATTGTACCCGCCTTGTGATGTCACTCAGGACTCTCTCCTCCAGCTCCTCCAGCCGTCTCCTGAGGTCTCTAAACAGGGCAGTGACTCTCTCTGCTTCACCATCTGCTTTTTCTTGTGCTTTTCTCCGGTGTTCCTCCAGACTCTGGACTCTTTTCTCAGCCTCCTCTGTCTCTGCCATCAGTGTCTGCAGATCATTCCTCAGCTTCTTCTTCTTCTCCTCAGAGGCCTCATCCAGGGACATCATCTTATGTCCTACATGTCCCCCGATCACAGTGCAGGACACGCAGACACATGAGGCATCCTCAGTGCAGTAATACTCCAGGATCTTCTTATGGACGGAGCATTTCCTGGTCTCCGGGGAGGTGGTGGGGGCACATAAGACGTGTTCTGGTGCCTTGCTGTGGACTCTCAGGTGTTTATCACACAGAGAAGCGTCACACAGCAGACAGGACATAACAGCAGGTACAGGAGAGTCCACACAGTAAGTACAATGGACTCCGGCCTCCTCCTGATCTGGCTGAGTAGTCAGGAAACGCCCTGCTATGTTCCTCAGAGCAATGTTCCTGTGTAATCCAGGCCGCTCCTTGTACTTCTCTCTCCATTCAGGACAGGAATAACCTGCAGACCCCTCCTGTGAGTCCAGCACATGATCAATACAGACTCGGCAGAAGTTGTGACCACATCTCAGGTTTACAGGATCTGTATAAATGGTCAGACAGACGGGACACTTCAGCTCCTCTCTCAGATCAGCAGACGCCATCGCTGGCAGCAGGACAGGAAGCGAAACTGAAAGTCTCTGATTCTCAGAATCCAGAACAACCAGTTACTTATTTTTTGCCTGGGGGAGGAGTGTAGTTAAAGCTGAGTTTTTTTGGGGAACAGCACAGAGACATACTGGATTACACTCCCACCGTACAGCACCAGCTTCCTGGTCTAAACTAGCACACAGTCTGCATGGAGTTTCCATACTGTCCTACTATAATAGGGACTATGGCAAGGATTACACTGTGAGCCCCTCTCAGGGATTAGTAACATTACTAGACTGTGACTATAGACTATAATTATGCTAGGATTACATTGTGAGCCCCTCTCAGGAATTGTATTGTCAGTAACATGACCACACACTGTGACTACAGACTGTAATTATGGCAGGATTAGAGTGTGAGCTCTTCTGAGGACAGTCAGTGACATGACTATGTACTCTGTAAAGTGCTGCAGGAGATGTCAGTGCTATATAAATACATAATAATAATATGGTAGGACATTAGACTATGACTATGGTAGGATTAGAGTGTGAGCTCCTCTGAGGACAGTCAGTGACATGACTATGTACTCTGTAATGTGCTACAGAAGAGGTCAGTGCTGTATAAATACATAATAATAATATTGTAGGACATTAGGCTATGACTATGGCAGGATTAGAGTGTGAGCTCCTCTGAGGACAGTCAGTGACATGACTATGTACTCTGTAATGTGCTGCAGAAGATGTCAGTGCTATATAAATACATAATAATAATATGGTAGGACATTAGACTATGACTATGGTAGGATTAGAGTGTGAGCTCCTCTGAGGACAGTCAGTGACATGACTATGTACTCTGTAATGTGCTGCAGGAGATGTCAGTGCTGTATAAATACATAATAATATGGTAGGACAATACACTGACTATGGTAGGATTAGAGTGTAAGGTCCTCTGAGGACAGTCAGTGACATGACTATGTGCTCTGTAATGTGCTGCAGAAGAGGTCAGTGCTGTATAAATACATAATAATAATATTGTAGGACATTAGGCTATGACTATGGCAGGATTAGAGTGTGAGCTCCTCTGAGGACAGTCAGTGACATGACTATGTACTCTGTAATGTGCTGCAGAAGAGGTCAGTGCTGTATAAATACATAATAATAATATTGTAGGACATTAGGCTATGACTATGGCAGGATTAGAGTGTGAGCCCCTCTGAGGACAGTCAGTGACATGACTATGTACTCTGTAATGTGCTGCAGAAGATGCCAGTGCTATATAAATACATAATAATAATATGGTAGGACATTACACTGACTATGGTAGGATTAGAGTGTGAGCTCCTCTGAGGACAGTCAGTGACATGACTATGTACTCTGTACAGTGCTGCAGAAGAAACTCCTGCTATATGAATACATAATAGTAGTGGGAATGAGACAATTCACTAAGCTTATTTCCTGTCTTTAATTTTCTAGAGTTATCACCATGGTAATAAGGCATGTAGTATTCAGGAAACATTTTACCTCAGGCAAACCTAAAGTTAAAGGGGAACTTCAGCCTAAACAAACATACTGTTATTAAGTTACATTAGTTATGTTAATTAGAATAGATAGGTAATATCATTTTTTACCCACCCTGTTTTAAAAGAACATGCAAATGTTTGTGATTCATGGGGGCTGCCATCTTTGTCATGGGGGCAGCCATCTTTTTGCTTGAAAGGAGGTGACAGGGAGCATGAGACACAGTTCCTGTGTCCTGATAACCCCTCCCAGCTGCACACGCTAGGCTTCAAATGTCAAATTCAAAATGTAAATAAAAAAAAATTTGCACCAAAACAGCAGAACGAAAGCAACAACATCAGAAATCCCATCATGCTTTGCACAGCATAAGGCAAAAAAAAGCCCGGGCAGTTTTCTTCTGTGACGCTAAAATGAGGCTTGGATAAGAAAAACAAAGTTCTGATGTTGTGAAACTGTTAAAGAAACACCAAGCCTTTTCAGTGCTGCTGAGTCGATTTTTAGTCCGGAGGTTCACTTTAACTCTTCAATTCTTAAAATAACTCCAGAATTCTAAAGTTAAAGACAGGTTGTTAATTAACTGCGTGTGAAAATAACTACAGAGGCGGTAAAATAACTACAGAAGAGGTAAAATAACTACAGAGGTGGTAAATTAACTACAGAGGAGGTAACATAAGGAATGAAGAGATAAGATAACTCTCTCACTGTGTGGAGGTAAGTTTTCTCTTGCCTTATTATCTCCAGCATGATCTTAGTGAATTGAGGCCATTCATGTAAGGTTTTTTTTTTGTAAAGTAATGACAGTAAATGGGAAGAGACCTGAGTGAGTGTCAGTGAGTGTGTGGGGTAGGAGAAAGTGGGGGAAAGAGAGAGAGGAGAGGGGAAGAGTGAGGGACAGGAATGGGGAGAGACAGAAATTTTGAGTAGTGAACACAAAACTTGAACTTCCATAAAAGTTGGAGTTTGCGCGAACCGGGTGAACTGCCATAGACTTCAGTGGGCATAAACCTACAGGGACTCTTTCTTTCCACAAAAGTGATGGAAAAGTTATAACATCCAAAGAAGATAAAATAGAAAAATCAGAGAGCCCAATATGGTGTAGTATGTTAAAGACAATTGGTAAGTGGTTTAGTGAGAGAATTTATACTCACAAACCAGGGTTACCATTCAGGCAACCACTGTATAGGCAGGTGAGGAGATTAGACCTGTCCTCACTCAGGATTAAGAAGTCGCTCTCTGTAGTAAAGAAACAAGAAAGGAGGTAGCACTCCCCTCCACCAGGAGTGGACACCAGTGGTGCTCAGCAGAGCTCGAATATTCGAGTAGCTCGAATATTCGAGCTCTTTTTCAGCTATTCGAGCTCGGTATTCGAGCTCCGAATAGCTGTAGCTATTCGAATGGGCTATTCGAGTACACTCGAATAGCCCATTCACTATTCGAGCTATTCGAGCAACCCGGCGCTATTCGAGCTCGGTACCGAGCTCGAATAGCGTCATAGCCCAGATTGATGTCCTTAGAGCCAATCAGAGGGCTCCCAGGCCCGTTGACGGCAGCCAATCACAGAGGGGGACCCTGGCCAGCCCCTACCCTATAAATAGCGGCCGCCATGTTAGGTTTTTCCATGCTTGCCTGAGACTTGTACAGAGAGAGAGTTGCTCCTTTGTGCTTTGGCTTAGCAAGAGCTCTATTGTGGTCATTTACCTAGCGTTTTTGCTCACCTACACCTGCCATATACACCTATATTGTTGTTAGTTAGATAGACATTGTATTTTAGTTAGTAGCTTTTGTGTTACATACTAGACAGAGACAGCTGCTGCAAGCTTACAGCTTTAGGCCTCAGGGCCTGCCTGTGTGGGCAGCTGTTCTCTCCTGTCCTCTCTGTTTATTTCTCTCATCTATACCAGTATTTCTGCTGTCCTTTACTACTGATTGTATTAGTATTGTAGTTATATACTGCTGTAACTGTACTAGGACACTCACTGTCACTGTTCATAGGCTACTAGCTGCTCCTGCGTGTGTGCACTCACTGTCTGTGTACACACTACACACACTCTATTTCCTTCTGATAACTGATTGCTTATTGTAATTAGTTAGTTGTACTTACTGTTACTACTTACTGTACTAGGAGTCTAGGACACTCAGTCACTGTTCATAGGCTACTAGCTCCTGCGTGTGTGCACTCACTGTCTGTGTACACACTACACACACTCTATTTCCTTCTGATAACTGATTGATTATTGTAATTAGTTAGTTGTACTTACTGACTGTTACTACTTACTTACTTACTGTACTAGGGACACTCACTCAGTCACTGTTCATAGGCTAGCTCCTGCGCGTGTTTGCGCGTGCGTGCACTCACTGTCTGTAGTGTACACACACTAAATTTACTTGTGATTACTACTGATTATTGTAACTGCTAGTTGTACTTCCTGACTGTTACTACTTACTTACTGTACTAGGGACACTCACTCAGTCACCTCACCCACCAACCCACTCCATTAAAGTACCCCACTTTTCACCCGCCCTTTTAAAAAACTTTTGTCTATACGCCCAAAACATCGAAGATGTCTGGAAGTGGCAGCCAGCGCGGTTTGGGCAAGGGGAAGGGCAGCAAGGGAATCAGGAGGAGAGGGAGCAGCATTGTGGCAGGCCGCGGCCACGCCACCATGCACAGTTCCGCAGCAGCAGCAGCAGCGTCAGTGGCTAACATTCCTCCCATAGCCACTGGCCGTGGACGCCTTGGGCGCCGCCCAGCAGGAGCATCTGCAACTCACGCTGCAGAGACACAGCAGCAGCAGCGTGTAGCACCTGCTCCGATTTTCCTCCAGCCGGGTCGGAAACGTCCCATTGAGGAAAAGCATGCAGACACTGTGGTGCAACTCATGACGGAGGATGAGCAGCCCGCCATCAGCTCTGCATCCGAGGCCTCCACCCTCACCACCACCACCACCACCCCTGTTCGCAGCAGCCGCCCAGCAGGGTCTGGGGAGGAGGCCAGTTCACCGTCACAAGTTGACGACCTGTCACTCAGCAGTATTTTTACCCCAGGCACCATCAGGGTATTGTCTGCTGTTGTTGGCGATTTTGAGGAGGAGATGCTGATGGGCACTTTGGGGGATGAGGGATTGGACAGCAAGACTGTGGCGACAGTCAAGCAGCCCATCCATGCATCAGGAGAGGAGTTTGGGGGGTCATCATCCCAGCAGGACATGTTTCAGGAGGGGGAGGATGATGATGACCCGGTGACAGACAGAGACTGGGTGCCACCACCTCCAGGGGATGTCGTCCTCAGCAGCTCTGAGGAGGAGGAGGAGGATGCTCTTGTGGGCCTTGCAAGGAGGCGCATCATTGCAAGCATTGGCAGCAGTAGGCAGGTCCCACAGCCTGCTGGTGTCTCAGGCTCAGCAGCAGCAGCAGCAGCATCTGCCAGTACCACCACCAGCCGCACCCAAGCCCCCCCCCCCAACCACCACAGGGAGACAGGCAGCAGCGCTTCCATGCCGTAGGGGGATGTTTCTGTCACCAATCTGGCGATATTTCACCATGCCCACTGTGGACAGCAAGTACGCCACTTGCAACCACTGTCAGCGGAAGTTGAGCAGAGGTGCAGACCCCTTAAAGTTCAGCACCAGCTCGCTCATCAACCACCTTGCTGCGAAACATTTCCACCAGCATGAGGAGTTCCAGAGGCTGAAGGCATCTGGTGCTGGCAGTGGCACCACACCCATCACTGCACAGCCTTCAGCAGCAGCAGCAACAGCAGCCACCCGCCCTCCTGCTCCTCCAGCAGCACCAGCAGGAGTGCGGAAACGCACTGCTCCTCCCCCCTCTGCAACTCCTCCCGCCGACACTGAGGCCTGTTCTGGCAGCCAGTCCTCAGTGACCTCCTCCGCTGTGTCTGCTGATTCCCGTGCCAGCAAAATGCCACGCCAGAGCCTTTTGAGCGAGTCCTTCCAGGGGGTTGTTAGGGCTCTGCCTCCCAGCAGCCGTCGCGTGCGGCAGCTGAACGGCTTGCTGGCACGGGCCATGTGCTCCCAACTCCTGCCGTACACGCTCGTGCAGGAGGGGAGCGACATTCGTGCGCTGCTTGTTTGCGCAGCCCCAGACTGGCAGCTCCCCAGCAGACACTTTTTCTCCCGCAAGGCCATTCCTGCACTGCACCGCTTTGTGATGGCCAATGTGGAGCGAGGGCTGGAGCACGCGGTTGGTGAAAGGGTCCACGTCACCATGGACTCCTGGAGCAGCCGCTTCGGGACAGGCCGCTACCTGTCCTTCACTGTCCACTGGGTCAGCTTGGTGGAAGGGGGTGAGGATGGGAGAGCAGCAGCGGGCACAGCAGCAGCAGCAACACAGTGGGTGGTGCCACCCCGCAGGGTCAGGGGAACTGCAGCAGGTTCCTCCGATCCTCTGCCATGCTCCGGCACACCTGGCCAAACCCCCTGCCTCAGCAGCAGCGTGAAGGCCCGCCACTGCCAAGCGCTGCTGCACTTGGTCAGCCTTGGGAAGACCAAGCTGACGGCAACCCATGTGTTGGCCAAACTCCAGGAGCAGGAGAGGATTTGGCTGACCCCCAGAGGCCTCAGAGTCGGAGAGGTGGTGGCCGACAATGGGGCCAATCTGGTTGCCGCAATAGACAGGGGAAACCTGACCCACATCCCCTGTCTTGCCCACGTGCTGAACCTGGTGGTGCAGAAGTTCTTGCGCACCTACCAGGGGATGGGCGAACTGCTGGAAACGGCAAGGAACGTTGTGTGTCACTTCCGGCGCTCGGCTGCAGCCTGTGCGAGCCTGGAAGATGTGCAAAAGGAGCTGGAGCTGCCACGCCATCGGCTGATCCTTGACGTTCCGACTCGCTGGAACTCCACCCTGGCGATGTTGGAGCGTCTGGTTGAACAGAAGCACGCTGTCAACCAGTACCTTGCCCTGGCCACTGTTTCCGCCGCTCAGAGAAGGGACAAGACCAGCAACATCCCGTCCATCGTCCCCGATGATGACTGGAGGCACATGCAGCAGGTGTGCTTAGTGCTGGCTCCCTTTCTGCAGGCCACTAACATGGTGAGCAGGGACCATGCTATGGTCTGCGAGTGGGTGCCCCTGGTTTGTCTGCTGAACAGGGCCCTCGATGCTTTGCTGGAACAGGGAGCGGCAGCCTTGGACCAGCAGGAGCGGCAAGCAGCTGCACAGTCCACCTCTGAGGGGGAGGAGGAGGAGGACTTGGTGGAGGTCCCTGACCTTGCTGCTGATGAGGGGGAGCAGCACAGTGCAGCTGAGTTGGTGCGGGGGTGGAGAGAGGATGAGGCTGACGAGGCAGAGGAGGAGGATGAGGACAGCAGCACTGCCGTCGATGTGCCAGCAGACGTGGCCCGCCTCTTCCCAATGGCAGCGCACATGCTGAGGTGCCTGCGCAGGGACCCCAGGGTGATCCAGATGAAGCAGAGGGAGGACATCTGGATCAGCATGATGTTGGACCCACGCCTCAAGGGGAAGTTGAGCCAGTTCCTGCCGCCTGCAGGAGGAGACCCAGCGCAACAAATAAGGAGCTTGCAGCAGGCCCTTGTTGAGCGCTTGGAGGAAGCCTTCCCCCAGCCTTCCACCCCCACTGTCCAGCAGCCAGCACAGAGGCAGCAGCAGGTGCCTGCATCCAGCAGCAAGCGCCCCACAGACCTGCTGTCTCTCAGCCACGAGCTCTACAGGACTGTAGAGGCTCCGGCAGCAGTGACTAGAGAGGAGGTGCATGCAGCAGCATCCTCCTCCGGTCACAGCCAGCGCCTGACCCGCATGGTGGCTGACTACATGGGGTCCTACAGCGGGCTTGACAGCGATGCCCCTGTTGATCCCATGGAGTATTGGGTCAAGCGCCTGGAGATCTGGAGCGAGCTGGCGCAGTACGCCCTGGAAGTGCTGTCCTGCCCCCCTTCCAGCGCTGCTTCAGTGCAGCTGGTGGTGTGGTCACCGAGAAACGCTCACGTCTGTCTCACAAGTCTGTGGACAGACTGACGTTTCTCAAGATGAACCAGGCGTGGGTGGAAGGCGAGTTCCTGGCCCCTGTTGTCGGCGAGAGGGGGACATGAACTGGCTGCCGGAACTTAGAACCATCGTTAATGTGCCTTACCACCCTTTACCACCTCCTGGCTCCTGCTCACTAAGCCAGCCTGGTTCACTTTGACTATTACGTCGCCTGCAGCCACACATTTTACACCTACAGTGGGCTGCTGTGTACTGCCCTTCTGCTGTCTGTCTGTGTTTCCCACTGCCAGGGTACACAGAATTACCTTCTGCTGCCACTCTGCCACCAGCTATTACGTCAAACAATAGCTATATTGGTTGTAAAACCAAAACTAAAAAAACCATTAAAAAAAAAAAAGGTTTAATTTTTCTGAGGTGCCCGGGTTGAAAACTGTGTTGTCCCAGTTGTGTATTGGACACGATGTGGGCTGCACGACCGCTGTCTGGGACCTCCTGTTGTGTTTATTTACAGCCCTGGTATCACCGCTAGGTACCAGGGCTATTATGTCACGCTGCCTACCTGCTGCCACACTCACACTGCTCCTCCTCCATTCCTCCTCCTGCTGCTGCTGCTGTCTGTCTGTGTTTCCCACTGCCAGGGTACACAGAATTACCTTCTGCTGCCACTATGCCACCAGCTATTACGTCAAACAATAGCTGCTCACATAATTACTCCTCCATTCCTCCTGCTGCTGCTGCTGTCTGTCTGTGTTTCCCACTGCCAGGGTACACAGAATTACCTTCTGCTGCCACTCTGCCACCAGCTATTACGTCAAATAATAGCTATATCTGTGTAATTGGTTGTAAAACCAAAACCAAAAAACCATTAAAAAAAAAAAGGTTTAATTTTTCTGAGGTGCCCGGGTTGAAAACTGTGTTGTCCCAGTTGTGTATTGGACACGATGTGGGCTGCACGACCGCTGTCTGGGACCTCCTGCCTGCTGTGTTTATTTACAGCCCTGGTATCACCGCTAGGTACCAGGGCTATTATGTCACGCTGCCTGCCTCATTGACTGCCTGCTGCCACACACTCATCCTCCTTCTCCTGCTGCTGAATTTACCTCCTGCTGTCTGTGTGTTTCCACTGCCAGGGAGCACATACAATGGCGCTTCCAACATGCGTGCGCCCACCAGCTATTTGTTACGCTCAAAAATAGCTGCATTTCTTTAAAAAAAAAATGGAAAGAGAAATAAGTGAAGAAGAAGAAGACGATATAGAAAAAGGAGAAGGAGAAGAAGAAGAAGAAGATGAAGAAGATGAAGAAGATGAAGAAGAAGATGAAGAAGAAGATGAAGAAGAAGAAGATGAAGAAGAAGATGAAGAAGATGAAGAAGAAGAAGAAGATGAAGAAGATGAAGAAGAAGAAGATGAAGAAGAAGAAGAAGATGAAGAAGAAGATGAAGAAGAAGAAGATGAAGAAGAAGAAGAAGAAGAAGAAGATGAAGAAGAAGATGAAGAAGAAGAAGATGAAGAAGAAGAAGATGAAGAAGAAGAAGAAGAAGAAGAAGAAGATGAAGAAGATGAAGAAGAAGATGAAGAAGAAGAAGAAGATGAAGATTAGAAGATGAAGAAGAAGAAGATGAAGAAGAAGAAAAAGAAGAAGACAATATAGAAGAAGAAGAAGAAGAAGATATAGAAGATAAAGAAGAAGAAGAAGAAGAAGAAGAAGAAGAAGAAGTATATACAGTACTGAACAAAATTCTGGACACAACTTCTCTTTCCACCTTTTTTTTTTAAAGGAACATCCCCACATAATCACTTGCTGTTGTTACTTGGAAAAAAAGACGTTTCTTGCATCATTCACCCTCAAAACAAGTGTTGGAAGCTATTTAAGGCCAATTCGAATAGTCAGCTCGAATAATGAGCTCGAATACAGACTCGAATAGTGAGCTCGAAGTCCGAGGTCGAATCGAATAGTAAAAATTATTCGACTCGAATATTCGACTGACCTCGAATAATTTACTATTCGAATTCGACCAAACTCGAATTTTAAAAAGGGGTATTTGAGCACCACTGGTGGACACAGAGTATTTGTATGTAGAGCAGAGGTGCCAGCAGGACTGAGGCGCTACACCTGCTATTGCCGAAATTCTGTTTTGTCCCCACGTTTATTGCCTGATGAAGCGGGCTGGGCCTGCGAAACACGTTGCACTGTTTTTGGGGTACCGTATAATAAATGTATTGATTTATATGAAGACAGGATCTCGTGTCTGCTTTTGGGAGGCAAGCCCACCACTTCCTCCAAGCAATTTTTAAAAATTTTATTGACTTTTATCCTGCTGGCGCCTCTGTTCTACATACAAATAACATCCAAAGAAGGAATCCTGCTGCACCAGTGGTGAAATAAAAGTCCAATCTTTGTTGCAGCATTAATGGACAGCACAGTAAAATAGCTCACGCGTATCGGAGCAGAAACATGGCTCCTCAGTCATAGCTAGCAAACAGGTGAAACACAGCAGCTTATATAGCTGGAAATACCCACCCAAAAACGTGTTACCTATCTTAAAGGGAAGGTAGCATGAAAGAGAATTGTTCTTGTTTTTTTTTTACAACAAATGCAAAAATATGCAGAAGCTTTACATACTAAAAACTTCACATAGGTATTGATAAAAAGTACAAACTACAAAAACAAACCCCCCAGACTCTCAACATCTAAACAAAGATAATCTAATCAAATAAATTAGGCTGTATCTACATACATATATATATATATATATATATATATATATATAAAATCGGATGTGTGTGGGTGCGTGTGTGTGTGTGTGTGTGTGTGTGTGTGTGTGTGTGTGTGTGTGTGTGTGTATGTGCCGCGATCACGCGAAAACGCCTTGACTGATTTCCAACGAAACTTGGTACACAGATCCCTTACTACCTGGGATGATATGTTCTTGGGGTCTCGCGGCCCCCCTGCACACCTGGGCGGAGCTACAAACAGCAAATCAGATTCCACCCATTCATGTCAATACAAAAAATTGTAAAAGGCTGCCATTCTCACAGAACTTAAGCCGGAGTCCCCACACTTGGCACAGGTGGTCACTTGGTGGCCGAGGTTACAAATCCAGGAAAAGTGGGAGGAGCATAAAACAGCCAATCAAATTTCAGCCATTCATTTTTAATGTGAAAATGTAAACTGCAGTCCTTCTTCACTGTTAATGGCATGGTTCTCAAACTTTGCACAGTTGGCCACTAGGTGACTGAGATTAATAGAGTGGGATGTGAAAGTTTGGGCAACCTTGTTAATCATCATGATTTTCCTGTATACATTGTTTGGTTGCTACGATAAAAAATGTCAGTTAAATATATCATATATATGATATACAGGTCCTTCTCAAAAAATTAGCATATTGTGATAAAGTTCATTATTTTCTGTAATGTACTGATAAACATTAGACTTTCATATATTTTAGATTCATTACACACAACTGAAGTAGTTCAAGCCTCTTATTGTTTTAATATTGATGATTTTGGCATACAGCTCATGAAAACCCAAAATTCCTATCTCAAAAAATTAGCATATCATGAAAAGGTTCTCTAAACAAGCTATTAGTGGCTGGATGGTGTAATGGTTAAGGGTTCTGCCTCTGACGCAGGAGACCAGGGTTCAAATCTCGGCTCTGCCTGTTCAGTAAGCCAGCACCTATTCAGTAGGAAACCTTAGGCAAGTCTCCCTAACACTGCTACTGCCTATAGAGCGTGTCCTTGTGGCTGCAGCTCTGGCGCTTTAAGAAAGAAATTTCTGAACGAATAGGCTGTTCCCAGAGTGCTGTATCAAGGCACCTCTGTGGGAAGGAAAAAGTGTGGCAGAAAACGCTGCACAACGAGAAGAGGTGAGCGGACCCTGAGGAAGATTGTGGAGAAGGACCGATTCCAGACCTTGGGGGACCTGCGGAAGCAGTGGACTGAGTCTGGAGTAGAAACATCCAGAGCCACCGTGTACAGGCGTGTGCAGGAAATGGGCTACAGGTGCCGCATTCCCCAGGTCAAGCCACTTTTCAACCAGAAACAGCGGCAGAAGTGCCTGACCTGGGCTACAGAGAAGCAGCACTGGACTGTTGCTCAGTGGCCCAAAGTACTTTTTTTCGGATGAAAGCAACTTTTACATGTCATTCGGAAATCAAGGTGCCAGAGTCTGGAGGAAGACTGGGTGGGGAGAGGGAAATGCCAAAATGCCTGAAGTCCAGTGTCAAGTACCCACAGTCAGTGATGATATGGGGTGCCATGTCAGCTGCTGGTGTTGGTCCACTGTGTTTTATCAAGGGCAAGGTCAATGCAGCTAGCTATCAGGAGATTTTGGAGCACTTCATGCTTCCATCTGCTGAAAAGCTTTATGGAAATGAAGATTTCATTTTTCAGCACGACCTGGCACTGCTCACAGTGCCAAAACCACTGGTAAATGGTTTACTGACCATGGTGTTACTGTGCTCAATTGGCCTGCCAACTCTCCTGACCTGAACCCCATAGAGAATCTGTGGGACATTGTGAAGAGAAAGTTGAGAGACGCAAGACCCAACACTCTGGATGAGCTTAACGCCGCTATCGAAGCATCCTGGGCCTCCATAACACCTGAGCAGTGCCACAGGCTGATTGCCTCCATGCCACGCCGCATTGAAGCAGTCATTTCTGCAAAAGGATTCCCGACCAAGTATTGAGTGCATAACTGAACATAATTATTGGAAGGTTGACTTTTTTTGTTTTAAAAACACTTTTCTTTTATTGGTCGGATGAAATATGCTAATTTTTTGAGATAGGAATTTTGGGTTTTCATGAGCTGTATGCCAAAATCATCAATATTAAAACAATAAAAGGCTTGAACTACTTCAGTTGTGTGTAATGAATCTAAAATATATGAAAGTCTAATGTTTATCAGTACATTACAGAAAATAATGAACTTTATCACAATATGCTCATTTTTTTAGAAGGACCTGTAGTAGACACACAGAGTGATATTGGAGAAGTGAAATGAAGTTTATTGGATTTACAGAAAGTGTGCAATAATTGTTTAACCTCCCTGGCGGTCTATTAAAAACCCCCAGGGGGCAGCAGAGCAGTTTTTAAAAAAAAAAAAAATTAAAATCATGTAGCGGGCCCACGGCTTGCTACATGATAGCCGCTGTGCAGCGACATCCCCCCACCCTCTTCGATCGCCTCCGGCGATCTCCGATCAGGAGATCCCGTTCAAAGAACGGGATTTCCTCGAGGGCTTCCCCCGTCGCCATGACGAGGGGCGGCATGACGTCATCGACGTTGTGACGTCATTGGGAGTCCTGAGCTACCCCTCAGCGCTGCCTGGCACTGATTGGCCAGGCAGCGCACGGGGTCTGGGGGGGGGGGGAGGGGCGGCGCGGCGAGCGGCGGACAATCGGCGGGTAGCGGCGGTGATCGGAGTGCACACGCATCTAGCAAAGTGCTAGCTGCGTGTTGCAAAAAAAAAAAATTAGGCAGATCGGCCCAGGAGGGCCTGAGAAATCCTCCTGCGCGGCATAGCCCAAGCTCAGCTCGGGATTACCGCCAGGGAGGTTAAACAAAATTAGGCAGGTGCATAAAAAGAAATGAAATCAATATTTAGTAGATCCTCCTTTTGCAGAAATTACAGCCTCTAAACGCTTCCTGTACGTTCCAATGAGAGTCTGGATTCTGGCTGAAGGGATTTTGGACCATTCCTCTTTACAAAACATCTCTAGTTCATTCAGGTTTGATGGCTTCCGAGCATGGACAGCTCTCTAACTCACACCACAGATTTACAATTATATTCAGGTCTGGGGACTGAGATGGCCACTCCAGAACGTTGTACTTGTACCTCTGCATGAATGCCTTAGTGGATTTTGAGCAGTGTTTGGGGTCGTTGTCTTGTTGAAAGATCCAGCCCCGGCGCAGCTTCAGCTATGTCACTGATTCCTGGACATTGGTCTCCAAAATCTGCTGATACTGAGTGGAATCCATGCGTCCCTCAACTTTTACAAGATTCCCAGTCCCTGCACTGGCCACACAGCCCCACAGCATGATGGAACCACCACCATATTTTACTGTAGGTAGCAGGTGTTTTTCTTGGAATGCTGTGTTCTTTTTCCTCCATGCATAACACCCCTTGTTATGCCCAAATAACTCATCAGTCCACAGCACCTTATTCCAAATGAAGCTGGCTTGTCCAAATGTGCTTTAGCATACCTCAAGCAACTCTGTTTGTGCTGTGGCTTCCTCTGCATTACTCTCGCATACAGCATCTCCTTGTGTAAAGTGTGCAGAAAGGTTGAACGATGCACAGTGACTCCATCTGCAGCAAGATGATATTGTAGGTCTTTGGTGCAGGTCTGTGGGTTGACTCTGACTGTTCTCACCATTCGTCACTTCTGTCTATCCGAGATTTTTCTTGGTCTGCCACTTTGAGCCTTAACTTGAACTGAGCCTGTGGTTTTCCATTTCCTCAATATGTTCCTAACTGTGGAAACAGACAGCTGAAATCTCTGAGACAGCTTTCTGTATCCTTCCCCTAAACCGTGATGGTGAACAATCTTTGTCTTCAGGTCATTTTAGAATTGTTTTAAGACCCCCATGTTGCTACTCTTCAGAGAAAATTAAAAGAGGAGGAAAACTTACAACAGACCCCCTTAAATACTATTTCTCATAATTGGATTCATCTGTGTATGTAGGTCAGGGGTCACTGAGCTTACCAAGCCAATTTGAGTTCCAATAATTAGTTCTAAAGGTTTTGGAATCAATAAAATGACAACAGTGCCCAAATTTATGCACCTGCCTAATTTTATTTAAACAATTATTGCGCACTATGCAGAAGAACAGAGGCGCCAAAAGGATAAAAGGAAGCTAAAGGAGCTTAAAAACCAAATTCTTGGTAAATAGAGGAGGTAGTGGTGGACTTACCTCCTCCAAGTAGACACACAACGACTGTAGTAAAGACAGTCAATATATTTTATTTATGAACTCCAAATATGCAACGCGTTTCGCAGGTTTGATCCCGCTTCATCAGGCAATAACAACGGAGCAATAGCATATGTGGTCAGTAGAAGAGCCAGGCTCCTCTGATGAAGCGGGATCAAACCTGCGAAACGCGTTGCATATTTGGAGTTCATAAATAAAATATATCGACTGTCTTTACTACAGTCGTTGTGTGTCTACTTGGAGGAGGTAAGTCCACCACTACCTCCTCTATTTACCAAGAATTTGGTTTTTAAGCTCATTTAGCTTCCTTTTATCCTTTTGGCGCCTCTGTTCTCCTGCATAATATTGAGTCCACCCTGGGTGGAGGGTTGAAACCCCTTTTTCTCATCTACAGAGAGCGACTTCTTATTCCTGAGTGGGGACAGGAAGATATCCCCACCTGCCTTTACAGTGGTTGCCTAATGGTAACCCTGGTTTGTGAGTATTAATATTTACTCTATTTAGTAACCATTTAACAATAACAATAATATTTATATAGCGCTTTTCTCCCTGGGGACTCAAAGCGCTGTGACCCTGCATTATGCAGTCTCAAAGGCTCGGGAAAAGAGGTGAGTTTTTAGCCTTTTTTAAAGCTGTCCAGAGAAGGAGCCTCTCGTACTGATAGTAGAAGTGAGTTCCATAGAGTAGGGGCTGCATAGGAAAAGGCCCGAGCACCAAATGTTAAGTGTATCCTGGGAATAACCAGCTTCATCTTGTTGGCAGAGCGGAGGGTGCGTGAAGGGGCATAAAGTTCCAATAGATCCGCTATGTATTTGGGTCCCATGTGGTGTAGAGCCTTGAATGTCAGCAGGCAGATCTTAAAATTGATTCTCCATTTTACTGGCAACCAGTGAAGAGTTTGCAGTACTGGGGTGATGTGTGAGCTGCGGGGGGCATTGGCTAGGAGTCTGGCTGCAGCATTCTGTACTAGCTGTAAGGGGCGCAGAGCCTTATCTGTAGATCCGATGAACAGGGCGTTGCAGTAGTCTAGGCGGGAGGATACAAATGCGTGAACCAGGGCAGGTAGGTCTTCAGCTGGGATAAGGTGTTTGATTTTCGCTATATTTCTTAGATGGAAGAAGGAAGACTTGACGACAGCTGATACCTGCTGTCTGAGTTTTAGATTTCCATCCAGGATCACCCCAAGGTTTCGCACAGAGTCTTTATACTGTACAGTATCTCCCCCAATTGCTAGTTTGAGGTGGTGAGCGTTTTGAACTTTATCCATCATGTGTGGACCACCTACCACCAACACCTCTGTTTTGTCAGAGTTCAGCCTCAGCCAGCTGGTGTTCATCCAATGTTGTAAATCCACTAGACACGCATTTATGGATGCTGATGGGTCTTGGGTGCCAGGCTTGAAGGACAGATACAGTTGTGTGTCATCTGCATAACAATGGTATCCTAGGCCATAGTTCTGGATTATTTTGCCCAGTGGGAGCATGTAGACTGCAAAGAGTAATGGTGATAGTACAGAACCCTGTGGAACTCCATAGGCAAGTGGCACTGGATTAGAGTAGTGTGTGCCCAGACATACTTGCTGTGTCCTGCCAGATAGGAAGGTCTGAAACCAGCTTAGAACAGTACCCCTTAGGCCACAGTAATTCTTCAGTCGCTGGATAAGAATTTCATGATCCACAGTATCAAATGCTGCAGACAAGTCAAGAAGAATCAGAATTGAGCAATCACCCTTGTCCCTTGCAGTAAGTAGATCATTCATTACTCGGACTAATGCAGTTTCAGTGCTGTGCCTTTTCCTGAATCCTGACTGAAAAGTATCAAAGATGTTGTTATCTGTAAGCCTGGCTTCTAGCTGGTTGGCGACTGCTTTCTCGATAACTTTTGATAGGAATGGTAAGTTCGCCACAGGTCTGTAGTTGGTTACAGAATCAGGATCTAGTGATGGTTTCTTCAAGAGGGGTTTTATGATTGCTTTCTTTAGTTCTTCTGGGAAAAGTCCACTTTGCAAGGAGCACTGAGTGATTTTGTGAAGTGCTGGCCTGATCAGCTCTGGGCACTGCATTAAGGATCCAGTTGGGCCAGGATCCAGGTCGCAGGTAGTGGGGCGGAGACTTTGAATGAGAATTCCAAAATCTTCTACACTCAGAGTGTCAAAGACTTGCCATGGTGGTACGGTAGTAGGCATATGCAACGTCCAGTGGTCAATTGATGTAGTTGGTGTAATGCTGGCACGGATGGCAGACACCTTGTTTGTGAAGAAGGCAGAGAATTCTTCACACCTTTCCCTGGAGTATGTGGTTGGGGCTTTTAGGCAGGAAGGATTGCAGAGTGATTCCACTGTGTGGAAGAGTTGAGCAGCTCTGTTGTTGGCTGTAGATATTTTGTGCGAGATAAAGTCTGATTTTTTCTTGGTTATTGCTTGTTGGTATTGTTGGTATTTACCAGTACATATTACACTATTGGGGCTCTTGGTGTTCCTTTCTGTAAATCCAATAAACTTCATTTCACTTCTCAAATATCGCTGTGTGTGTCTCCTATATGATATATTTAACTGACATTTTTTATCGTAACACCAAACTATTTATACAGTAAAATCATGACGATTAACAAGGTTGCCCAAAGGTTCGCATCCCACTGTATTAAGGAGAATGGGTGGAGCCTACAACAGCCAATCCAAATCCACCTGTTGATTAAGGTAATATTTACATTATCGTAACAACCAATGATTTATACAGGAAAATCATGACGATTAACAAGGTTGCCCAAACGTTCGCACCCCACTGTAGCTCTCCCACACAACCAAAGGGCAAGTTTCACAACCCTGTAAGGGGTAAAGATTCAAAATCGCCCCCTTTCCAACGTGATCAGTTTTGGAAGAGCGGACTAAAATCGACAAAACCCCACCATTCACAACCACATCACCGACCTGAAGACCCTTCAAGCTCCGATGACTCGCGCTCACCTGCTCGCTCACAAGCAACGCTGCGTAAAACTCGAGTGCAAAAAACAATTTGAACAAAGTCATCTCAAAAGGAGGGGTGCACACCACAGACAATTGCCAAAATAAGCCCACCAGTATCTCACAGGTAATCGGCTGACGCTTATCCGGGACCTGAGTTTCCTACCTCCATCCTTTCAGTACTTGGCACACCACAGAATTCTTTGTAAAATCCTCCCACCCCAATATCTTAGATAGGAAAGCCAAAGCTGCCAAGTTTTTATCAATAACAGATGGAGAAATACCCTGCTCCAACCACTGGCTAACTAACCAACCAACCACAGGAAAAGGTCCTGCCTGCCATCATTGGTGCCCTGAAATTCCAGCTCCCTCTGCCACTCAAACCAAAGACACCATACCTAACAATGTGCTTTCCACGTATTGGGGGCCACCGAATGCTTTATCTAGTTCCACAATGTCCTAACTTGAGGGCCCACAAACTGGCCGGGCACTTCTCCCCCGTCACCTTGGCGTCTGGAGCCAGCTCCCGAAAATGTGCCCACTGCCAACGAGACAAAGCGTCTGCAATCTCATTACACACTCCAGGGATATGCCAACGCAACAAGCGAATCACTAGTTGAGAAGCCAACGACAAAGAATTAATTGCGAACACAACAGACATAGGCCTCGATTCATCAAGACTTATCGAATCAATTCCTGACAGCTCGGTAAAATACCAAACTCGTTAAGTTGATTTCAGGATTCATCAAAGTTATCTACAGCTGTTAGCGAGCATTCGGTAATCATTCGGAAATGATGCGATAATACGGAAGAAAGTGCAATTCATGAACATGAAAGTGGGCGTGGTTTAGCGATACATTTAGGATTAGTTTTCTCCTTCACTGCTCTCTCGTTATTCCTGTCAGAATACATTATACTGGGATGTAATTCAAGTTCCTATATTATATTGACAACATGGGCTTCTGCAATAAAATATAACTTTCATTACAATATGCTAAAACATCACATAATCATATTAAAATCCCTATAAGGGAAAACGAGCAATATACCCCACAGTGCGCACTGTATATTAACACGGTGTATTACACCATATAGCTAGTCTGTAGCCTGCAGACTCAAAAAATCGTGGCCAAAAATTAAATTGTATATGTATGACTGGAATAGTCTCAGATGGAGCATTCCTCTCTGTGTACTGTCCAGCTATCTATTCTTCCACTTTCATGGATCCAGGTCTATTGATAAATATATGTCGCCATGATTTGATGGTATAAATGCAGTCTGTAGGTAGACTTATTGATTCCAGCAATCAAAGGAGCTGCTATATCTCGCCAAACGGCGACCATCCAGCTTGCCTCAGTGAGTAATTATAAAACATAAACGGTCTCACCAATCAGCCCCCCTTTTCCACACATCATCGCAGCGGTACTTCGTTCGTCAGGCTGGGTGTTTGCCGTGCAGCTGCATGTGGCGTCCCACCCTCGCAGTGTAGTCCGCAATACTACTGAGGCCCCACTGGGAAACAGTCCATATGTATCAACCCACTGCTGGATTCACAATGACGGGAGTTAGGTAATTCCTGCAGCAATCAAAGTGCCCATCTGTAGGGGAAATTGCACCACAGCATCTACTGGTTTACCCGGCCACGCAGGGGCGTATCTGGGTGACATAGCACCTATGGCAAACACTGAATTTGCGCCCCCATCAGATCACCTTGTCCCATAATAACAGCTTCTTTTCTTGCAATGACACAAGTCTCCCCAGTATAGGTTGCTAGAGTTAACCCCCAAGTAAAAGTAACCAGAGGTAGCACCCTAGTGTGGGTAGCCAGAAGTAGTTCACGCAGTATAAGTAGACCCATGTTTACATTGCCCTCCCAGTATACGTAGTTAGAGATGTCTCCCCAGTATAAGTAGCCTTCTTTAGCATAAGTGGTAAGAGGTATCCCCCAGTATAAGTAGTATCTCAGTATAGGTAATGAGAGGTTCCCCTCAGTATAAACAGCCCCCCCCCAGTAAAGATTTGGCAGGTGTCCCCCAGTATAAATAGCCCCCCCCCCCAGTATAGGTAGTGAGAGATGTCCTCCAGTATAAGAGCAGGTACAAATGCCTGAGAGGCATCCTTCAGTATGGTGGTAGAGCATGAGGGTGGAGGGGGCAGTTATGGCGCCCATGGTGCTGTGGCGCCCATGGCACAAGCCATGCCTGCACCCCTCTAGATATGCCTCTGCGGCCACGCCGGTGTTGTGTCTGATTACGCTGCCTGTGGATTTGCGCTCCCCGCATGCGCAGTAGGAGACAGTGCAGCCACATTTCCTATTGAATGATGCTGCTGATGGTAAAATACTAAATATCTCCGCTTCCTCACATCCTACACTCCCCAAATTTTCAGGGTAGGGAGGGGACCCCCAGAACGACCTCTATGCCAAATTGCAGCCCCCGAGACACGCTGGTTCCCGAGATAAGTTTCTCTAATCTATCTCCTGAACCAGCTGGTATCGGGGGCTGCAATTTGGCATAGCGGTCGTTCGGGGGGTCCCCTCCCTACACTGAAAATTTGGGGAGTGTAAGAGGTGTGGAAGTGAAGATATTTAGTATTTTACCATCAGCAGCATAATTAACTTCACACTGAGCATGCGTGCTACTCAATGTGGAAGGAAACTTCCAGGCAGCGCAATCGGACATTACACCGGCTTTCTCAAGACAACGCGATAGGCTACGAGAACGCAGCTTTGAGTTCAAACTCTTGTTTTTTTTTTTTTTTTTCAAACTCAGCGCACCCATGGTACTGTACCCAAGAGAAAAATTAGCTTCATTGAAGCACTCCCATCATTGGGTATGGTTTGCATCATCGTTTGATTTTCCTTATTTATTTTCTTTCCTTTTATTATTATTCATTCTTGTAGTTAAAACAACAATAAGGGAAAAGAAGTCAAACCAAATATCTACAAATAGTTAATTTATATGCTCTGCATACAGATTATAAATTGTGCATTTTGCCCCCAACCCAAATTTTTCTCCCCTTGGTCCCTGCGCAATACCCTTCCTCGCCCGAGTTCTCCCCAAACTTCTCATCGAATCCGCTTGTACCTCAACCCAACTCTAGATTTCAATCTTCGTCCAACCTAACAACCCCACCCCCACCTAACAACCTTTCTACAATGGAATACCCAAGTGATGTCCCAAATTGGAGACGAGGGTTCTTCTCAAAAAGAGGGCCTCGGGCGAAAAAGTGAATCAGCGCACGAACCCTTATGTTCTTCTAGAATCATGCAATTAAATGCACAGATACCCATGCATCTCTCTCCTGTGATACCGTCCCATGGGACGCCACCCCCCTCATGCGATACCGTCCCATGGGACGTCACCCCACCCATGAGATATCGTCCCATGGGACGCAGCCACTTCATCCAATCAAACTCCCACTTCAAGCATCTATCCGTCCATCCATCCATTAATTGATCCGACTCATCCCGACAATCAGCCCCGTTTCTATGGGCGTGCGATGCGTGCAATCGCCCGGGGCGCTGGATTGTTGTGGCCGGAGGGGGGCGCTGTGGTGGTGGGAGCGGGCATAATAGTCATAACTCACCTTTCTTCATCTTCTTCCGAATAGCCGTTCTCCCTGCTTCAATGTACTTCCTGTCTCGGCATCTGTCTCAGTAACAGCGCCCCCTGTGTTGACATGCGGAACATCATCACAGGGGGCGCTGTTACTGAGACAGATGCCGAGACAGGAAGTACATTGAAGCAGGGAGAACGGCTATTCGGCTGAAGATCAAGAAAGGTGAGTTATGACTATTATGCCCGCTCCCACCACCACTGCAGCACCTACCTACCTAATCTATACTGCAGCACCTACCTACTCTATACTGCAGCACCTACCTACCTACTTACTCTATACTGCAGCACCTACCTACCTAATCTATACTGCAGCACCTACCTACCTACCTACTCTATACTGCAGCACCTACCTACCTAATCTATACTGCACCTACCTACCTACCTACTCTATACTGCAGCACCTACCTACCTAATCTATACTGCAGCACCTACCTACCTACCTACTCTATACTGCAGCACCTACCTACCTACCTACTCTATACTGCAGCACCTACCTACCTACCTAATCTATACTGCAGCACCTACCTACCTACCTAATCTATACTGCAGCACCTACCTACCTACCTACTCTATACTGCAGCACCTACCTACCTAATCTATACTGCAGCACCTACCTACCTAATCTATACTGCAGCACCTACCTACCTACCTACTCTATACTGCAGCACCTACCTACCTACTCTATACTGCAGCACCTACCTACCTACCTAATCTATACTGCAGCACCTACCTACCTAATCTATACTGCACCTACCTACCTACCTACTCTATACTGCAGCACCTACCTACCTACCTACTCTATACTGCAGCACCTACCTACCTAATCTATACTGCAGCACCTACCTACTCTATACTGCAGCACCTACCTAACCTATACTGCAGCACCTACCTACCTAATCTATACTGCAGCACCTACCTACCTAATCTATACTGCAGCACCTACCTACCTACCTACTCTATACTGCAGCACCTACCTACCTACTCTATACTGCAGCACCTACCTACCTACCTAATCTATACTGCAGCACCTACCTACCTAATCTATACTGCACCTACCTACCTACCTACTCTATACTGCAGCACCTACCTACCTAATCTATACTGCAGCACCTACCTACCTACCTACTCTATACTGCAGCACCTACCTACCTAATCTATACTGCAGCACCTACCTACTCTATACTGCAGCACCTACCTACCTACTTACTCTATACTGCATCACCTACCTAATCTATACTGCAGCACCTACCTACCTACTTACTCTATACTGCATCACCTACCTAATCTATACTGCAGCACCTACCTACCTACCTAATCTATACTGCAGCACCTACCTACCTACCTAATCTATACTGCAGCACCTACCTACCTACCTAATCTATACTGCAGCACCTACCTAATCTATACTGCAGCACCTACCTACTCTATACTGCAGCACCTACCTACCTACTTACTCTATACTGCATCACCTACCTAATCTATACTGCAGCACCTACCTACCTACCTAATCTATACTGCAGCACCTACCTACCTACCTAATCTATACTGCAGCACCTACCTACCTACTTACTCTATACTGCATCACCTACCTAATCTATACTGCAGCACCTACCTACTCTATACTGCAGCACCTACCTACCTACTTACTCTATACTGCATCACCTACCTAATCTATACTGCAGCACCTACCTACCTACCTACCTAATCTATACTGCAGCACCTACCTACCTACCTAATCTATACTGCAGCACCTACCTACCTACTTACTCTATACTGCATCACCTACCTAATCTATACTGCAGCACCTACCTACTCTATACTGCAGCACCTACCTACCTACTTACTCTATACTGCATCACCTACCTAATCTATACTGCAGCACCTACCTACCTACCTAATCTATACTGCAGCACCTACCTACCTACCTAATCTATACTGCAGCACCTACCTACCTACTTACTCTATACTGCATCACCTACCTAATCTATACTGCAGCACCTACCTACTCTATACTGCAGCACCTACCTACCTACTTACTCTATACTGCATCACCTACCTAATCTATACTGCAGCACCTACCTACCTACCTACTCTATACTGCAGCACCTACCTACCTACCTACCTACCTAATCTATACTGCAGCACCTACCTACCTACCTAATCTATACTGCAGCACCTACCTACCTACTTACTCTATACTGCAGCACCTACCTAATCTATACTGCAGCACCTACCTACCTACCTAATCTATACTGCAGCACCTACCTACCTACTCTATACTGCAGCACCTACCTACCTACTTACTCTATACTGCATCACCTACCTAATCTATACTGCAGCACCTACCTACCTACCTACTCTATACTGCAGCACCTACCTACCTACCTAATCTATACTGCAGCACCTACCTACCTACCTACCTACTCTATACTGCAGCCCCTACCTAATCTATACTGCAGCACCTACCTACCTAATCTATACTGCAGCATCTACCTAATCTATACTGCAGCACCTACCTACCTACCTACCTACTCTATACTGCAGCACCTACCTAATCTATACTGCAGCACCTTCCTACCTAATCTATACTGCAGCATCTACCTAATCTATACTGCAGCACCTACCTACCTACCTAATCTATACTGCAGCACCTACCTACCTACCTAATCTATACTGCAGCACCTACCTACCTACTCTATACTGCAGCACCTACCTACCTACCTAATCTATACTGCAGCACCTACCTACCTAATCTATACTGCAGCACCTACCTACCTAATCTATACTGCAGCATCTACCTAATCTATACTGCAGCACCTACCTACCTACCTACCTACTCTATACTGCAGCACCTACCTAATCTATACTGCAGCACCTTCCTACCTAATTTATACTGCAGCATCTACCTAATCTATACTGCAGCACCTACCTACCTACCTAATCTATACTGCAGCACCTACCTACCTACCTAATCTATACTGCAGCACCTACCTACCTACCTAATCTATACTGCAGCACCTACCTACCTACTCTATACTGCAGCACCTACCTAATCTATACTGCAGCACCTACCTACCTACCTAATCTATACTGCAGCACCTACCTACCTACCTAATCTATACTGCAGCACCTACCTACCTACCTAATCTATACTGCAGCACCTACCTACCTACCTACCTACTCTATACTGCAGAACCTACCTACCTACCTACTCTATACTGCAGCACCTACCTACCTACCTACTCTATACTGCAGCACCTACCTACCTACTTACTCTATACTGCAGCACCTACCTAATCTATACTGCAGCACCTACCTAATCTATACAGCAGCACCTACCTAACCTATACTGCAGCACCTACCTACCTACTCTATACTGCAGCATCTACCTACCTAATCTATACTGCAGCACCTACCTACCTAATCTATACTGCAGCACCTACCTACCTACCTACTCTATACTGCAGCACCTACCTACCTACCTAATCTATACTGCAGCACCTACCTACCTACTTACTCTATACTGCAGCACCTACCTAATCTATACTGCAGCACCTACCTAATCTATACTGCAGCACCTACCTACCTACCTAATCTATACTGCAGCACCTACCTAATCTATACTGCAGCACCTACCTACTCTATACTGCAGCACCTACCTACCTACCTAATCTATACTGCAGCACCTACCTACCTACCTAATCTATACTGCAGCACCTACCTACTCTATACTGCAGCACCTACCTACCTACCTAATCTATACTGCAGCACCTACCTACCTACCTAATCTATACTGCAGCACCTACCTACTCTATACTGCAGCACCTACCTACCTACTTACTCTATACTGCAGCACCTACCTACCTACCTAATCTATACTGCAGCACCTACCTACCTACCTAATCTATACTGCAGCACCTACCTACTCTATACTGCAGCACCTACCTACCTACTTACTCTATACTGCATCACCTACCTAATCTATACTGCAGCACCTACCTACCTACCTACTCTATACTGCAGCACCTACCTACCTACCTAATCTATACTGCAGCACCTACCTACCTACCTAATCTATACTGCAGCACCTACCTACCTACTTACTCTATACTGCAGCACCTACCTAATCTATACTGCAGCACCTACCTACCTACCTACTCTATACTGCAGCATCTACCTACCTACCTACTCTATACTGCAGCACCTACCTACCTAATCTATACTGCAGCACCTACCTACCTACCTACTCTATACTGCAGCACCTACCTACCTACCTAATCTATACTGCAGCACCTACCTACCTACTTACTCTATACTGCAGCACCTACCTAATCTATACTGCAGCACCTACCTAATCTATACTGCAGCACCTACCTACCTACCTACCTACTCTATACTGCAGCACCTACCTAATCTATACTGCAGCACCTACCTACTCTATACTGCAGCACCTACCTACCTACCTAATCTATACTGCAGCACCTACCTACCTACCTAATCTATACTGCAGCACCTACCTACTCTATACTGCAGCACCTACCTACCTACCTAATCTATACTGCAGCACCTACCTACCTACCTAATCTATACTGCAGCACCTACCTACCTACCTAATCTATACTGCAGCACCTACCTACTCTATACTGCAGCACCTACCTACCTACTTACTCTATACTGCAGCACCTACCTACCTACCTAATCTATACTGCAGCACCTACCTACCTACCTAATCTATACTGCAGCACCTACCTACTCTATACTGCAGCACCTACCTACCTACTTACTCTATACTGCATCACCTACCTAATCTATACTGCAGCACCTACCTACCTACCTACTCTATACTGCAGCACCTACCTACCTACCTAATCTATACTGCAGCACCTACCTACCTACCTAATCTATACTGCAGCACCTACCTACCTACTTACTCTATACTGCAGCACCTACCTAATCTATACTGCAGCACCTACCTACCTACCTAATCTATACTGCAGCACCTACCTACCTACCTAATCTATACTGCAGCACCTACCTACCTACTTACTCTATACTGCAGCACCTACCTAATCTATACTGCAGCACCTGCCTACCTACCTAATCTATACTGCAGCACCTACCTACCTACCTAATCTATACTGCAGCACCTACCTACTCTATACTGCAGCACCTACCTACCTACTCTATACTGCAGCACCTACCTACCTACTTACTCTATACTGCAGCACCTACCTAATCTATACTGCAGCACCTACCTACCTACCTACCTAATCTATACTGCAGCACCTACCTACCTACCTAATCTATACTGCAGCACCTACCTACCTACCTAATCTATACTGCAGCACCTACCTACCTACCTACCTACTCTATACTGCAGCACCTACCTACCTACTTACTCTATACTGCAGCACCTACCTAATCTATACTGCAGCACCTGCCTACCTACCTAATCTATACTGCAGCACCTACCTACCTACCTAATCTATACTGCATCACCTACCTACTTTATACTGCAGCACTTACCTACCTACTCTATACTGCAGCACCTACCTACCTACTTACTCTATACTGCAGCACCTACCTAATCTATACTGCAGCACCTACCTACCTACCTAATCTGTACTGCAACACCTACCTACCTACCTAATCTATACTGCAGCACCTACCTACCTACCTAATCTATACTGCAGCACCTACCTACCTACCTACCTACTCTATACTGCAGCACCTACCTACCTACTTACTCTATACTGCAGCACCTACCTAATCTATACTGCAGCACCTACCTACCTACCTAATCTATACTGCAGCACCTACCTACCTACCTAATCTATACTGCAGCACCTACCTACCTACCTACTCTATACTGCAGCACCTACCTACCTACCTACTCTATACTGCAGCACCTACCTACCTACCTACTCTATACTGCAGCACCTACCTACCTACCTACTCTATACTGCAGCACCTACCTACCTACCTACTCTATACTGCAGCACCTACCTACCTACCTACTCTATACTGCAGCACCTACCTACCTACTTACTCTATACTGCAGCACCTACCTAATCTATACTGCAGCACCTACCTAATCTATACTGCAGCACCTACCTACCTACCTAATCTATATCTGCAGCACCTACCTAATCTATACAGCAGCACCTACCTAACCTATACTGCAGCACCTACCTACCTAATCTATACTGCAGCACCTTACCTACCTACCTACTCTATACTGCAGCACCTACCTACCTACCTACTCTATACTGCAGCACCTACCTACCTACCTAATCTATACTGCAGCACCTACCTACCTACCTACTCTATACTGCAGCATCTACCTACCTACCTACTCTATACTGCAGCACCTACCTACCTACTTACTCTATACTGCAGCACCTACCTACCTACTTACTCTATACTGCAGCACCTACCTAATCTATACTGCAGCACCTACCTAATCTATACTGCAGCACCTAACTCCCTACCTAATCTATACTGCAGCACCTACCTACCTACCTAATCTATACTGCAGCACCTACCTAATCTATACTGCAGCACCTACCTAACCTATACTGCAGCACCTACCTACCTAATCTATACTGCAGCACCTACCTACCTACTCTATACTGCAGCACCTTACCTACCCACCTACTCTATACTGCAGCACCTACCTACCTACCTACTCTATACTGCAGCACCTACCTACCTACCTACTCTATACTGCAGCACCTACCTAATCTATACTGCAGCACCTACCTACCTACCTACCTACCTAATCTATACTGCAGCACCTACCTAATCTATACTGCAGCACCTACCTAACCTATACTGCAGCACCTACCTACCTGCCTAATCTATACTGCAGCACCTACCTACCTACCTAATCTATACTGCAGCACCTACCTACCTAATCTATACTGCAGCACCTACCTACCTAATCTATACTGCAGCACCTTACCTACCTACCTACTGTATACTGCAGCACCTACCTACCTACCTACTCTATACTGCAGCACCTACCTAATCTATACTGCAGCACCTACCTACCTAATCTATACTGCTGCACCTACCTAATCTATACTGCAGCACCTACCTAACCTATACTGCAGCACCTACCTAACCTATACTGCAGCACCTACCTACCTAATCTATACTGCAGCACCTTACCTACCTACCTACTGTATACTGCAGCACCTACCTACCTACCTACCTACTCTATACTGCAGCACCTACCTAATCTATACTGCAGCACCTACCTACCTACCTACCTACGCTATACTGCAGCACCTACCTACATAATCTATACTGCAGCACCTACCTAATCTATACTGCAGCACCTACCTAACCTATACTGCAGCACCTACCTACCTAATCTATACTGCAGCACCTACCTACCTAATCTATACTGCAGCACCTTACCTACCCACCTACTCTATACTGCAGCACCTACCTACCTACCTACTCTATACTGCAGCACCTACCTACCTACCTACTCTATACTGCAGCACCTACCTAATCTATACTGCAGCACCTACCTACCTACCTACCTACCTAATCTATACTGCAGCACCTACCTAATCTATACTGCAGCACCTACCTAACCTATACTGCAGCACCTACCTACCTACCTAATCTATACTGCAGCACCTACCTACCTACCTACCTAATCTATACTGCAGCACCTACCTACCTAATCTATACTGCAGCACCTACCTACCTAATCTATACTGCAGCACCTTACCTACCTACCTACTGTATACTGCAGCACCTACCTACCTACCTACTCTTTACTGCAGCACCTACCTAATCTATACTGCAGCACCTACCTAATCTATACTGCAGCACCTACCTACCTACCTACGCTATACTGCAGCACCTACCTACATAATCTATACTGCAGCACCTACCTAATCTATACTGCAGCACCTACCTAACCTATACTGCAGCACCTACCTACCTAATCTATACTGCAGCACCTACCTACCTAATCTATACTGCAGCACCTTACCTACCCACCTACTCTATACTGCAGCACCTACCTACCTACCTACTCTATACTGCAGCACCTACCTACCTACCTACTCTATACTGCAGCACCTACCTAATCTATACTGCAGCACCTACCTACCTACCTACCTACCTAATCTATACTGCAGCACCTACCTAATCTATACTGCAGCACCTACCTAACCTATACTGCAGCACCTACCTACCTACCTAATCTATACTGCAGCACCTACCTACCTACCTACCTAATCTATACTGCAGCACCTACCTACCTAATCTATACTGCAGCACCTACCTACCTAATCTATACTGCAGCACCTTACCTACCTACCTACTGTATACTGCAGCACCTACCTACCTACCTACTCTTTACTGCAGCACCTACCTAATCTATACTGCAGCACCTACCTAATCTATACTGCAGCACCTACCTACCTACCTACGCTATACTGCAGCACCTACCTACATAATCTATACTGCAGCACCTACCTAATCTATACTGCAGCACCTACCTAACCTATACTGCAGCACCTACCTACCTAATCTATACTGCAGCACCTACCTACCTAATCTATACTGCAGCACCTTACCTACCCACCTACTCTATACTGCAGCACCTACCTACCTACCTACTCTATACTGCAGCACCTACCTACCTACCTACTCTATACTGCAGCACCTACCTAATCTATACTGCAACACCTACCTACCTACCTACCTACCTAATCTATACTGCAGCACCTACCTAATCTATACTGCAGCACCTACCTAACCTATACTGCAGCACCTACCTACCTACCTAATCTATACTGCAGCACCTACCTACCTACCTACCTAATCTATACTGCAGCACCTACCTACCTAATCTATACTGCAGCACCTACCTACCTAATCTATACTGCAGCACCTTACCTACCTACCTACTGTATACTGCAGCACCTACCTACCTACCTACTCTTTACTGCAGCACCTACCTAATCTATACTGCAGCACCTACCTACCTAATCTATACTGCAGCACCTACCTAATCTATACTTCAGCACCGACCTAACCTATACTGCAGCACCTACCTACCTACCTAATCTATACTGCAGCACCTACCTACCTACCTAATCTATACTGCAGCACCTACCTAATCTATACTGCAGCACCTACCTAACCTATACTGCAGCACCTACCTAATCTATACTGCAGCACCTACCTAACCTATACTGCAGCACCTACCTAACCTATACTGCAGCACCTACCTACCTACCTAATCTATACTGCAGCACCTACCTACCTAATCTATACTGCAGCACCTTACCTACCTACCTACTGTATACTGCAGCACCTACCTACCTACCTACCTAATCTATACTGCAGCACCTACCTAATCTATACTGCAGCACCTACCTACCTACCTAATCTATACTGCAGCACCTACCTAATCTATACTGCAGCACCTACCTAATCTATACTGCAGCACCTACCTAACCTATACTGCAGCACCTACCTACCTACCTACTCTATACTGCAGCACCTACCTACCTACTTACTCTATACTGCAGCACCTACCTAATCTATACTGCAGCACCTACCTAATCTATACAGCAGCACCTACCTAACCTATACTGCAGCACCTACCTACCTACTCTATACTGCAGCATCTACCTACCTAATCTATACTGCAGCACCTACCTACCTAATCTATACTGCAGCACCTACCTACCTACCTACTCTATACTGCAGCACCTACCTACCTACCTAATCTATACTGCAGCACCTACCTACCTACTTACTCTATACTGCAGCACCTACCTAATCTATACTGCAGCACCTACCTAATCTATACTGCAGCACCTACCTACCTACCTAATCTATACTGCAGCACCTACCTAATCTATACTGCAGCACCTACCTACTCTATACTGCAGCACCTACCTACCTACCTAATCTATACTGCAGCACCTACCTACCTACCTAATCTATACTGCAGCACCTACCTACTCTATACTGCAGCACCTACCTACCTACCTAATCTATACTGCAGCACCTACCTACCTACCTACCTAATCTATACTGCAGCACCTACCTACCTACCTAATCTATACTGCAGCACCTACCTACTCTATACTGCAGCACCTACCTACCTACTTACTCTATACTGCAGCACCTACCTACCTACCTAATCTATACTGCAGCACCTACCTACCTACCTAATCTATACTGCAGCACCTACCTACTCTATACTGCAGCACCTACCTACCTACTTACTCTATACTGCATCACCTACCTAATCTATACTGCAGCACCTACCTACCTACCTACTCTATACTGCAGCACCTACCTACCTAATCTATACTGCAGCACCTACCTACCTACCTACTCTATACTGCAGCACCTACCTACCTACCTAATCTATACTGCAGCACCTACCTACCTACTTACTCTATACTGCAGCACCTACCTAATCTATACTGCAGCACCTACCTAATCTATACTGCAGCACCTACCTACCTACTCTATACTGCAGCACCTACCTAATCTATACTGCAGCACCTACCTACTCTATACTGCAGCACCTACCTACCTACCTAATCTATACTGCAGCACCTACCTACCTACCTAATCTATACTGCAGCACCTACCTACTCTATACTGCAGCACCTACCTACCTACCTAATCTATACTGCAGCACCTACCTACCTACCTAATCTATACTGCAGCACCTACCTACCTACCTAATCTATACTGCAGCACCTACCTACTCTATACTGCAGCACCTACCTACCTACTTACTCTATACTGCAGCACGTACCTACCTACCTAATCTATACTGCAGCACCTACCTACCTACCTAATCTATACTGCAGCACCTACCTACTCTATACTGCAGCACCTACCTACCTACTTACTCTATACTGCATCACCTACCTAATCTATACTGCAGCACCTACCTACCTACCTACTCTATACTGCAGCACCTACCTACCTACCTAATATATACTGCAGCACCTACCTACCTACCTAATCTATACTGCAGCACCTACCTACCTACTTACTCTATACTGCAGCACCTACCTAATCTATACTGCAGCACCTACCTACCTACCTAATCTATACTGCAGCACCTACCTACCTACCTAATCTATACTGCAGCACCTACCTACCTACTTACTCTATACTGCAGCACCTACCTAATCTATACTGCAGCACCTGCCTACCTACCTAATCTATACTGCAGCACCTACCTACCTACCTAATCTATACTGCAGCACCTACCTACTCTATACTGCAGCACCTACCTACCTACTCTATACTGCAGCACCTACCTACCTACTTACTCTATACTGCAGCACCTACCTAATCTATACTGCAGCACCTACCTACCTACCTAATCTATACTGCAGCACCTACCTACCTACCTAATCTATACTGCAGCACCTACCTACCTACCTAATCTATACTGCAGCACCTACCTACCTACCTACCTACTCTATACTGCAGCACCTACCTACCTACTTACTCTATACTGCAGCACCTACCTAATCTATACTGCAGCACCTGCCTACCTACCTAATCTATACTGCAGCACCTACCTACCTACCTAATCTATACTGCATCACCTACCTACTTTATACTGCAGCACTTACCTACCTACTCTATACTGCAGCACCTACCTACCTACTTACTCTATACTGCAGCACCTACCTAATCTATACTGCAGCACCTACCTACCTACCTAATCTGTACTGCAGCACCTACCTACCTACCTAATCTATACTGCAGCACCTACCTACCTACCTAATCTATACTGCAGCACCTACCTACCTACCTACCTACTCTATACTGCAGCACCTACCTACCTACTTACTCTATACTGCAGCACCTACCTAATCTATACTGCAGCACCTACCTACCTACCTAATCTATACTGCAGCACCTACCTACCTACCTAATCTATACTGCAGCACCTACCTACCTACCTACTCTATACTGCAGCACCTACCTACCTACCTACTCTATACTGCAGCACCTACCTACCTACCTACTCTATACTGCAGCACCTACCTACCTACCTACTCTATACTGCAGCACCTACCTACCTACCTACTCTATACTGCAGCACCTACCTACCTACCTACTCTATACTGCAGCACCTACCTACCTACTTACTCTATACTGCAGCACCTACCTAATCTATACTGCAGCACCTACCTAATCTATACTGCAGCACCTACCTACCTACCTAATCTATATCTGCAGCACCTACCTAATCTATACAGCAGCACCTACCTAACCTATACTGCAGCACCTACCTACCTAATCTATACTGCAGCACCTTACCTACCTACCTACTCTATACTGCAGCACCTACCTACCTACCTACTCTATACTGCAGCACCTACCTACCTACCTAATCTATACTGCAGCACCTACCTACCTACCTACTCTATACTGCAGCATCTACCTACCTACCTACTCTATACTGCAGCACCTACCTACCTACTTACTCTATACTGCAGCACCTACCTACCTACTTACTCTATACTGCAGCACCTACCTAATCTTTACTGCAGCACCTACCTAATCTATACTGCAGCACCTAACTCCCTACCTAATCTATACTGCAGCACCTACCTACCTACCTAATCTATACTGCAGCACCTACCTAATCTATACTGCAGCACCTACCTAACCTATACTGCAGCACCTACCTACCTAATCTATACTGCAGCACCTACCTACCTACTCTATACTGCAGCACCTTACCTACCCACCTACTCTATACTGCAGCACCTACCTACCTACCTACTCTATACTGCAGCACCTACCTACCTACCTACTCTATACTGCAGCACCTACCTAATCTATACTGCAGCACCTACCTACCTACCTACCTACCTAATCTATACTGCAGCACCTACCTAATCTATACTGCAGCACCTACCTAACCTATACTGCAGCACCTACCTACCTGCCTAATCTATACTGCAGCACCTACCTACCTACCTAATCTATACTGCAGCACCTACCTACCTAATCTATACTGCAGCACCTACCTACCTAATCTATACTGCAGCACCTTACCTACCTACCTACTGTATACTGCAGCACCTACCTACCTACCTACTCTATACTGCAGCACCTACCTACCTAATCTATACTGCAGCACCTACCTACCTAATCTATACTGCTGCACCTACCTAATCTATACTGCAGCACCTACCTAACCTATACTGCAGCACCTACCTAACCTATACTGCAGCACCTACCTACCTAATCTATACTGCAGCACCTTACCTACCTACCTACTGTATACTGCAGCACCTACCTACCTACCTACCTACTCTATACTGCAGCACCTACCTAATCTATACTGCAGCACCTTCCTACCTACCTACGCTATACTGCAGCACCTACCTACATAATCTATACTGCAGCACCTACCTAATCTATACTGCAGCACCTACCTAACCTATACTGCAGCACCTACCTACCTAATCTATACTGCAGCACCTACCTACCTAATCTATACTGCAGCACCTTACCTACCCACCTACTCTATACTGCAGCACCTACCTACCTACCTACTCTATACTGCAGCACCTACCTACCTACCTACTCTATACTGCAGCACCTACCTAATCTATACTGCAGCACCTACCTACCTACCTACCTACCTAATCTATACTGCAGCACCTACCTAATCTATACTGCAGCACCTACCTAACCTATACTGCAGCACCTACCTACCTACCTAATCTATACTGCAGCACCTACCTACCTACCTACCTAATCTATACTGCAGCACCTACCTACCTAATCTATACTGCAGCACCTACCTACCTAATCTATACTGCAGCACCTTACCTACCTACCTACTGTATACTGCAGCACCTACCTACCTACCTACTCTTTACTGCAGCACCTACCTAATCTATACTGCAGCACCTACCTACCTAATCTATACTGCAGCACCTACCTAATCTATACTGCAGCACCTACCTACCTACCTACGCTATACTGCAGCACCTACCTACATAATCTATACTGCAGCACCTACCTAATCTATACTGCAGCACCTACCTAACCTATACTGCAGCACCTACCTACCTAATCTATACTGCAGCACCTACCTACCTAATCTATACTGCAGCACCTTACCTACCCACCTACTCTATACTGCAGCACCTACCTACCTACCTACTCTATACTGCAGCACCTACCTACCTACCTACTCTATACTGCAGCACCTACCTAATCTATACTGCAACACCTACCTACCTACCTACTCTATACTGCAGCACCTACCTAATCTATACTGCAGCACCTACCTAACCTATACTGCAGCACCTACCTACCTACCTAATCTATACTGCAGCACCTACCTACCTACCTACCTAATCTATACTGCAGCACCTACCTACCTAATCTATACTGCAGCACCTACCTACCTAATCTATACTGCAGCACCTTACCTACCTACCTACTGTATACTGCAGCACCTACCTACCTACCTACTCTTTACTGCAGCACCTACCTAATCTATACTGCAGCACCTACCTACCTAATCTATACTGCAGCACCTACCTAATCTATACTTCAGCACCGACCTAACCTATACTGCAGCACCTACCTACCTACCTAATCTATACTGCAGCACCTACCTACCTACCTAATCTATACTGCAGCACCTACCTAATCTATACTGCAGCACCTACCTAACCTATACTGCAGCACCTACCTAATCTATACTGCAGCACCTACCTAACCTATACTGCAGCACCTACCTAACCTATACTGCAGCACCTACCTACCTACCTAATCTATACTGCAGCACCTACCTACCTAATCTATACTGCAGCACCTTACCTACCTACCTACTGTATACTGCAGCACCTACCTACCTACCTACCTAATCTATACTGCAGCACCTACCTAATCTATACTGCAGCACCTACCTACCTACCTAATCTATACTGCAGCACCTACCTAATCTATACTGCAGCACCTACCTAATCTATACTGCAGCACCTACCTAACCTATACTGCAGCACCTACCTAACCTATACTGCAGCACCTACCTAATCTATACTGCAGCACCTACCTACCTAATCTATACTGCAGCACCTTACCTACCTACCTACTGTATACTGCAGCACCTACCTACCTACCTACCTACTGTATACTGCAGCACCTACCTAATCTATACTGCAGCACCTACCTACCTACCTACGCTATACTGCAGCACCTACCTACATAATCTATACTGCAGCACCTACCTAATCTATACTGCAGCACCTACCTAATCTATACTGCAGCACCTACCTAACCTATACTGCAGTCTGCAGCACCTAACTACCTACCTAATCTATACTGCAGCACCTAACTACCTAATCTATACTGCAGCACCTACCTACCTAATCTATACTGCAGCACCTACCTACTTAATCTATACTGCAGCACCTACCTAACCTATACTGCAGTCACCTACCTATCTATCCTATACTGCAGTCACCTACCTATCTAACCTATACTGGCACCTACTTATTGAAGCTATACTGCAGTCACCTACCTAAGCTATACTGCAGGTACCTACCTACCTAACCTATACTGCAAGCACTTACCTATCTAACCTATACTGCAGTCACCTACCTATCTATCCTATACTGGCACCTACTTATCTAAGCTATACTGCAGTCACCTACCTATCTAACCTATACTGCAGGCACCTACCAAACCTATGCTGCAGGCACCTACCTACCAAACCTATTCTGCAGGCACCTACCTACCAAACCTATACTGCAAGCAATTACCTATTTAACCTATACAGCAGGCACCTACCTATCTAACCTATACTGTCACCTACCTATCTAAGCTATACTGCAGTCACCTACCTATCTAAGCTACCTATCTATACTGCAGGCACCTACCTATCTAACCTATACTGCAGGCACCTACCTATCTAACCTATACTGCAGGCACCTACCTACCAAACCTATACTGCAGGCACCTACCTATCTAACCTATACGGCAGGCACCTACATAGCTAACCTAAACTGTGGGCACCTATACCTGGCTCCATGTCGGGGAAGGGGGGGGGGCGATTTTTACACCCTCGCCCTGGGTGAAATTTAGCCTAGAAACTGCCCTGCCGACAATCTCACTCCCCTCTCCCCCACCCCATTGGAAACAGGGAACCCCAGAGCACCTCCTCCATAGTATTATGCTGCCACCGCGTACTACCCATTACAGTCTGCCTGTTACTCCCAATATTGCCCACCTTGTTCGCTGTGTGGAGGCCTGGAGAGAGAATCTCGGTCAGAGTAATTAATCCGCCTATCTTTATTTGAGCTCTATTCCTTGTCATTTCTCCATTCATGCAATATTTTTTCCCAGGTCTCTCTAAATTCCTCTACTCTAACACCCTCTCCTAATTTCTCTTCTTCCTGCCTTCTCAGTGTATTATTCATGTAGTTACACCATTCCTCCAAAGTGGGAATCTGACCTCCTTTCCAGTATTTGGTAATGAGCGCCTTTGCAACTAGAGTTCCCATTTCTTTTAGGAATCTAGTAACTCTATTATCATCTGTATCAGCGATACTAAAGATCACCCCTTCTGCTGTCAATATTCTTTTCCTCTTACACTCATCATTTGTTATAGATTTACCTCTCACGAAGAGCTCAATCCTTTCCCAAAATTCTTGGATCCTTGGGCACCCCCACCAAATATGAATTTCGTCCCCTAAATCCTTGTTGCATCTTCCACACCTATCGCTATTTCGCTTAGAGATTTTGTGTAACCTTTTTGGTGTCATATACCATCTATTTAAGAGTTTGTATTGTATTAACAGTAAACTTGTATCATGAATTGCATTCATTTTTTGCCAAATACTGCGCCATCTTTGCGTACAGTCTCTCTCCAAGTCTCTCTCCCAGCTACCACAGAACGAAGGCAATCCAGGATTCAGCAGGCCAGCATAAAAGTCATAATAGATGGAGATCATACCTTTCTGGCACCTTCTAGAATAGATATTTTTCTCTAGTATATTTAATTTTTCCTTAATTTTTTTTTTCAAACTCCTCTCCGATCCTCCTTATATAAACTTATGTATAGAAACTCTGTCTCCACATGTGGGCGCCATGTTTGTGCAGCCCATCCATAGGAATACATTAGACGTTTTTTCCATTTGAATTCAATTGGGATTTAAAAATCAAATCACTTTCTTTTTATAAGCAACATTGATTCATAATAAAACTTAGCAGAGCCCATGTTTGAATTAAGTATTTCTTTATAAATATAAATCAGCATAGCCTTGAAATATCAGCAAATCATTGCGCATATTGCATCAGCACCATCTTGTGGAGAAACTGAATAGTGCCATAGAACAAAAATTCTTTTTATCATCTTATGTTATAACTAGTGCTGCTCAAATCCGAAACCGGGAGACATCCGTATAGTTGCTATCCGGATATCTCCCAGTAAACCTGTGCGGGGAGCGGGAGGGGGGGGGTCAATCTTACCTGTCTGACGTCTTCTTCTTTGGCCCACGGCGCCTCCCACGATGCGGTCCAAGCGGCGGTCACGTGATTACAAACACTTCCTCCTTCAGCCCGGAAGGAGGAAGTGTTTGTAATCATGTGACCGCCGCTTGGAGCGCATCGTGGGAGGCGCCGTGGGACGAAGAAGAAGACGTCAGACAGGTAAGATTGACCCCCCCCCTCCCGCTCCCCGCACAGGTTTACTGGGAGATATCCGGATAGCAACTATACGGATGTCTCCCGGTTTCAGATTTGAGCAGCACTAGTTATAATAGTAAATAAGTGTCTACTGCCCCCCCCTGTAGAAAGGATGTCTCCCCAGCATACAGCATCTCACAGTAGTGAGTGCACCGCTCACATTATTGTAAATATTGTATTTCATCTTCTCATGGAACAGACAGCACTGAAGATGTGACGCAGTGATACTCTGTAGAGCAGTCAGTGTACAGCTTGTCTAACAGTGTAAGGTTATTTGCTGTGCAATAACATCAACACACAAGCATTAAAGGACAACTGTAGTGAGAGGTATGTGGAGGCTACCATATTTATTTACTTTAAGCAATACCAGTTTCCTGGCTATCCTGCTGATCCTCTGCCTCGAATATATTTAGCCATAACCCCTGAACAAGCATGCAGCAGATCAGATGACATTATTGTCAGGCCTGGCATTAGCTGCATGCTTGTTTCTGGTGCGATTCAAACACTACTGCAGCCAAATAGATCAGCAGGGCTGCCAGGTAACTGGTATTGTTTAAAATAAAATAAATATGGCAGCCTCCACATACTTCTCACTACAGTTGTCCTTGAATGTCTAAATCACTGGCAACAAAAGTGAATACAGCGTGGCAGATTTAAAGGGAACCAGAGATGAAGGAACTTGAAAAATTAAAAAAGATTTTATACATACCTGGGGCTTCCTCCAGCCCCATCAGCCTGGATCGCTCCCACGCCGCTGTTCTCCGCTGCCTCTATCGCTGGTACCGGGTCCCGTCACTTCCGCAGGACGCGGCCGGTTGTACGCATGCACAGGGGCTCCCTCCATCTCGCCGGCGCCTGCCTTACGCATGTGCCTGCGCAGTACGGAGGGAGTGCACTGTGCGTCCGTCAACTGGCCCTGACTGGCTGAAGAGACGGACCTGGTACCAGGGGATAGAGGCAGCGGAGGACAGCGGTGTGGGAGCGATCCATGCTGATGGGGCTGGAGGAAGCCCCAGGTATGTAGAAAATCTTTTTTTCATTGATCTCTGGTTCTCTTTAAGATCAACTTCATGATTGTTTACACCGAAAATGCAATGGCCCCTTGTACTTCTTTATTGTTACCGAAGCCTGCCACGTGGCAAATGAGACTGTAGTGTCTTGTACACACCATTAAATTTATCATTAGATAGATGAGTTGAATCAATTATTTCTGAAAAGTCAGAATGGATTTCCAATCATTTTTCTTATCATTTTCCAAACACTTCTATACAAAATTGTTCCGAAAAACAATAGGAAATCAGAATCGGATTACGATCGGATCTGTCAGAAATAATCCATTTGACCTGTCTATCGGATGGGAAATTGCATGGTGTGTACCAGGCATTCGGGTTGTGAGGATCTTGTAAAGCAATATTGGAGTTTATTCACTGCAAGACCAAATTAGTCAGTCACTCCCTCATTCTCCCCAGTCATACACAGGTCAATAATGCCTCAATATGTCTAGCCAATTGATCATTATTCCATTCAATTGTTTAGTGATCAACCTCTATCACAGCAAGTTTAATTCTGATAGGCTTCAGCAGAACTGTATCAATATTCAATCAAACTGCAAGTGCTGCACTGCTCAATGCAGAGCAAAGTTATAGACCATCGATCCCCAACCACTCCTGTCCTGCCCCCATACCACAGAGATTGATAAACAGCACAATATCGCTTGAAAGCTAATCGACTGGATATGTATGAGCAATAGATTACTGGAAGATTCAATCAGTGTTCAAAATGGATGTGTGCATAGCCAGCTTTAGATATTTTTTGGCCAACTAGGGTGATAAAATTAAAGTCAAGTTTAGCAATGACAGGAACCAACTGTGCACATCACCAGCAGAACTCTTATCTCTGTAGTGGAGCATTGCTGCAGAGATCTAAAGACTGAAAGAGTTGAACAGAGACAATAAACAGAACAGAAACAGACAATAAATCTTTATGTGCCTCTAATGTGGGAGATAAAATTAAAGAAAACCCGAGCTGGGTTTGAAGAATATTATCTGCATACAGAGGCTGGATCTGCCTATACAGCCCAGCCTCTGTTGCTATCCCAAACCCCCCTAAGGTCCCCCTGCACTCTGCAATTCCTCATAAATCACAGCCACACTACTGACAAACAGCTTGTCAGAGCGAGCTGTGTTTATCTGTATAGTGTCAGTCTGCTGCTCTCCCCGCCTCCTGCAGAACTCCGGTCCCCGCCTGCATCCCTTCCCTCCCTGCTGATTGGAGGGAAAGGACGGGGGCAGGGACCGGAGCTATGCAGGAGGCGGGGGAGCAGCTGAGACTGACACTACAGATGTAAACACAGCCTCACAGCATGGCTGTGATTTATGAGGGATTACAGAGTGCAGGGGGACCTTAGTGGGGTTTGGGATAGCAACAGAGGCTGAGCTGTATAGGCAGATCCAGCCTCTGTATGCAGATAACATTCTTTAAACACACCTCGGGTTTTCTTTAAGGCTAATAAGTTCAGCAAAGACCGGAACTAAATGTAAACATTACGAACATAAGTCATAGGCTTTTGTGCAAATTATGATGCTACTGTCATCATTAATGTGGATAGCCACTTCCGCATCAGACCACGTGGCGTGCTCCGCCGCGGCGCCCCCGGACCTCCCGTCGGCTACAGGGAGGTCCGGGTCTGGTTACAGATCTGGCGAGCGTCAGGCTCTCGCGCACAGATCTTTGCCACTCTTATGCAGCCAGAAAGCCAGTCAGCTGACCTGCCGGTCAGCTGACCATTCCCTGCGTCCTGATTGGCTGGAGCTTCTGGGCGGCGCTGGGTGAGTGATCCTTGTATTTAAAGGATAGGTTCAGGGAGGGGATTCAAAAAATAAAAATAAATTTCCACTTACCTGGGGCTTCCTCCAGCCCGTGGTAGGCAGGAGGTGCCCTCGCCGCCGCTCCACAGGTCTCCGGTGCCCGACCCGACCTGGCCAGGCCGGCTGCCAGGTCGGGCTCTTCTGCGCTCCATTTCCTGGGACTTCTGCGTCCCACGACGGCGCGCTGACGTCATCGGACGTCCGCCGGGCTGTACTGCGCATGCGCAGTAGTTCTGCCTGCCACGGGCTGGAGGAAGCCCCAGGTAAGTGGAAATTTATTTTTATTTTTTGAATCCCCTCCCTGAACCTTCCCTTTAAGGATCTGCCCGTCATTCACTCTTTGTCTGTTGTTGCGAATACTTCTGTGCTAGCTCTCAGACCTCTAGTTAGTTCCTAGTGTGTTGATCCGGCAGGAACCCGGGGAGTCACACTTAGATCAGGCTTTGTTGATAGCTATAATTGTAACTATTATACTGTATTGATATTTCTGTGTATGAACCTTTGCTCGACTTCTGACCCTGTCTCTGCCTCCTGATTCTGTACTTCAGCTTATCTGATGCCGACTATTTTCCTGTATTACCGACCAGTGCAGTTTCTAGGCTAAAATGCACCCAGGGTGAGTGTGTAAAAATTGCGCCCCCCCCCCCAAGCAAGGTATGGGTGCCCGCAGTATAGGTTAGCCAGGTCTAGTTGCACTTAGTATAGGTCCCCCCAGTATAGGTAGCCAAGAATAGGTACCCCAGTACAGGTAGCCAAGAATAGGTACCCCAGTATAGGTAGCCAGGCATAGGTGAGCCAGTATAGTTTCCCCCGCTATAGGTTAGCCAGGTAGGTGCCTCCAGTATAGGTAGCCAATATAGTTGCCCCCAGTATAGGTTAGATAGGCAGGCGCCCCCGGTATAAGTTAGATAGGTAGGTGCCCCAGTACAGGTTAGCTAGGTGGGTGCCTCTAATATAGGTAGCCAGAATAGTTGCCCCCAGCATAGGTTAGATAGGTTGGTGCCCCCAGTATAGGTTATTTAGGTAGGTGCCTGTTATATAGGTAGCCAGTATAGTTGCCACCTGTATAGGCTAGCTAGGTAGGTGCCCCCAATACAGGTTAGATAAGTGCCCCCAGCGTAGGTTAGATAGGTAGCTGCCCCCCAGTGTAGGTTAGATAGGTAGCTGCCCCCAGTGTAGGTTAGATTAGGTAGGTGCCCCCCAGTACAGGTTAGATAGGTAGCTGCCCCCCAGCGTAGGTAAGATTAGGTAGCTGCCCCCCATTATAGATTAGATAGGTAGCTGCCCCCCAGTGTAGGTTAGATAGGTAGCTGCCCCCCAGTGTAGGTTAGATTAGGTAGGTGCCCCCAGTATAGGTTAGATAGGTAGGTGCCCCCCAGCATAGGTTAGATTAGGTAGGTGCCCCTCAGTATAGGTTAGATAGGTAGCTGCCCCCCAGTATAGGTTAGATGGGTAGCTGCCCCCCAGTATAGGCTAGATTAGGTAGGTGCCCCCCAGTATAGGTTAGATTAGGTAGCTGCCCCCCAGTATAGGTTAGAGCGTTTCCCAACCGCTGTGCCGCGGCACACTAGTGTGCCGCGGCATGTTGCCTGGTGTGCCGTGCGTTCCTACTGTATGTAGAACGCAGGAGGGGGAAAGCAGCGCTAGAAGGAGGGGCAGTGGAGGCAGCGGTGGGGAGGGGGGAAATATCCCCCCCCTCCCTCACCTGGGACCCCTCCTTCTGCCTCTCTCCCCCTCCATTTATGGGTGGCAAGTGCGGGGTCGGCGGCGGGGAGGCACGCGGAGAATTACTCACCACTTCCGCGTTCCAAGCGCCGGCAGCGTCATGTCGTCAGATCTCCGCCTTCAATGCCGCCCACTGTGCTTCCGCTAATCAGGAAGCACAGTGGGCGGCATTGAAGGCGGAGATCTGACGACATGACGCTGCCGGCGCTTGGAACGCAGAAGTGGTAAGTCTGCGCATGTCTCCCCGCCGCCGAGCCGCCCCGCACTTGCCACCGATAAATGGAGGGGGAGAGAGGCAGAAGGAGGGGTCCCAGGTAAGGGAGGGGGGGGATATTTCCCCCCTCCCCACCGCTGCCTCCACTGCCCCTCCTTCTAGCGCTACTTCCCCCCTCCTGGGCATCTATACTGGGGGCAACTGTACTAGCTATACTGGGGGCAACTAAACTAGTTATACTGGGGGCAACTAAACTAGCTATACTGGGGCAATTAAACTAGCTATACTGGGGGCAATTAAACTAGCTATACTGGGGGCAACTAAACTAGCTACACTGGGGGCAACTAAACTAGCTACACTGGGGGCAACTAAACTAGCTACACTGGGGGCAACTAAACTAGCTATACTGGGGGCAATTAAACTAGCTATACTGGGGGCAATTAAACTAGCTATACTGGGGGCAACTAAACTAGCTACACTGGGGGCAACTAAACTAGCTACACTGGGGGCAACTATACTAGCTATACTGGGGCACTACCTACCTATACTGGGCACTATGCTAGCTATGCTGGGCACTATACTAGCTATACTGGGCACCATACTAGCTATCTGGGCACTATACTAGCTATCTGGGCACTATAGTAGCTATACCGGGCACTACCTACCTATACTGGGGCACTACCTATCCATACTGGGACTATACTAGCTATACTGGGGTAACTATACTAACCATACTGGGGCAACTAAACTCCCTATACTGGGGCAACTATGCTAGCTATGCAGCCGCACCCCAGCCCCCCCCATAGCCTGCTACACACGGCACTGTCCACTAGGTCGCGCAAACACCCGCGCGCCCCCCGCCGTTCCCCGGAGAAAAATATGGTCAGAAAGTGTTCCCCGGGCCGGAAAAGGTTGGGAACCACTGGGTTAGATTAGGTAGCTGTCCCCCAGTATAGGTTAGATTAGGTAGCTGCCCCCCCAGCGTAGGTTAGATTAAGTAGGTGCCCCCCAGTGTAGGTTAGATTAGGTAGGTACCCCCCAGCGTAGGTTAGATTAGGTAGCTGCCCCCCAGTATAGGTTAGATAGGTAGGTGCCCCCCAGCGTAGGTTAGATAGGTAGGTGCCCCCCATCGTAGGTTAGATTAGGTAGCTGCCCCCCAGGATAGGTTAGATAGGTAGCTGCCCCCCAGCGTAGGTTAGATAGGTAGGTGCCCCCATCGTAGGTTAGATTAGGTAGCTGCCCCCCAGGATAGGTTAGATAGGTAGCTGCCCCCCAGCGTAGGTTAGATTAGGTAGGTGCCCCCCAGGGTAGGTTAGATAGGTAGCTGTCCCCCATAATGGAGGGGGGAGCCGGAGCCGCGGGGAGGGCAGCCCGACCTCTCCCTCCCTCTCCTGGGCCGCCCTCCGTGCTCCCCCCTCAGATGCAGAGCGCAGCAGCAGCCAGGGAGGGAGCGCTGTAAACAACATACCTTCCTGCGTTCCAAGCGCTGCTCTCTCGCCAACGGTCTCTTCCTCCATAATACCTGCATTATTGGTGATACTGCAGAGCACCACATAATCAGGTAACTGGTTCTTTACTGACTATTGTTTCTGATTGAGCACGAATATCCTCGGTCACAGATCGTTACAGCTACTATGAAAAAAAGTTTAACTACAGATGTTTTTGCCACATCAAGTTTCTCTAGCTAAGCTAGCAAGCGGCTCCTCCTGTATGAAGAGATCACATTCCAGCACCCAGTCTGTGTCTGACAACTCTGAGCTAAGGCGAGGGGGGTAACTCTGTGTGTGCCTGCTTCTTATCTTTGTAGTAGAGAATTGCTGCAGAGATCTTGTTTTTAAAGACTGAAAGAGTTACTAAAGGACTAAATGAACAGAGCCAAGACATCTTTTTACCTCCTGGGGCCCATAAGCAGTTGATTAGGTTGCCTGGTTGAAGATCCGGCTCTGCTCAAATATTATTGATGCAGATACGAGGGAATTCCCTCATTGAGTGTCCAGTTATTCCCACTTTCTATTCATTGCCTAAAATGCATAAAAATACTCAAAAACCACCGGGACGTCTGATCGTCTCGAGCAAAAGATGTCTTACTGAAAAATTTAGTAGATATATAGATGGACATTTACAACAACATGTGGTCTCTTTACCATCGGATGTCAAGGACACAATGCACTTGTTACAAATAATTGATGGTATTTCTGTATCAGAGGACACAATTCTAGTTGCATTGGACGTGGAGGCTCTTTTCAGTAGCATCCTCCATGAATTAGGTTTGCGAGCAGTCACCACTTTTCTAAAGGAGAAACCTAAGAGTTGTGAACCTCATAACAAATTTCTTTTTGAAAAGTTTAGAATGTATTTTTTTTAACACATAATTGTTTTGTTTTTGATCGTACCTCCAGATACAGGGTACGGCTATGGGGACATCTTGTTCTCCCACAGATGCTAACCTGTGCCTGGGGTGGTGGGAGAGAATGATTTTTTCTGAAGATTCTTGTGTGGCTAAATGGCTTAGACACATAATTACATGGAATCGTTATATAGATGACCTTTTTATTTTGTGGGAGGGTTCAATTGATGAACTAATCAATGTTGTGAAAGCCCTGAATACAAATGAGCTGAATTTGAAATTTACTTTGGACTGGAACAGACAATCAGTGACCTTTCTAGATTTGACCATTTTCAAAGATGAACACAATGTTTTGCACACACAAATGTATAGAAAATCAACTGCCAGCAATAGCTTATTGCATGCACAGAGTGCGCACTGTGGCCCAGTTATCAAAGGAATCCATATGGGACAGTATCTAAGGGCTAAAAGGAACTGTAGTACTGAGGAAGGTTTTTAGAGAGAAGTACAGACTCTAAAGGTGGGTACACACGCACTACTACAGAGAACGAAGGGTCCGTCAGACCCTCCCGCCGGGCGGATCGTTCAGAAACAGCCTTATCAGTCTGCAGACAGACTGTACACACGCACTACTGTTGGGAGAATGACCGCCCGGCGGGAGGGTCTGACGGACCCGTCGTTCTCTGTAGTAGTGTGTGTGTACGCACCTTAAAGAGACTCTGTAACAAAAGGTTGAACCTTATTTCTTCTATCCTATAAGTTCCTATACCTGTTCTAATGTGCTCTTCCATACTGCAGCCTTTTCTAGTTGCACTGTCTCTGTAATAAATCTTATCTTCTTTCCTTTGTCGGCTCTGTCGGGCTCAGGCTGGAATGTGTGGAATGTGCAGCACTGATTGTGATAGGCAGAAGCTTTACACACCCTCTCCAAGC